>NC_068455.1:4213071-4278071 GCF_023373465.1 Oncorhynchus keta
CTCATACCAATAGACAGGGCCCTGGGGGAGACTCATACCAATAGACGGGGCCCTGGGGGAGACTCATACCAATAGACGGGGCCCTGGGGGAGACTCATACCAATAGACGGGGCCCTGGGGGAGACTCATACCAATAGACGGGGCCCTGGGGGAGACTCATACCAATAGACAGGGCCCTGGGGGAGACTCATACCAATAGACGGGGCCCTGGGGGAGACTCATACCAATAGACGGGGCCCTGGGGGAGACTCATACCAA
Source organism: Oncorhynchus keta (assembly GCF_023373465.1). NCBI lineage: Eukaryota > Metazoa > Chordata > Actinopteri > Salmoniformes > Salmonidae > Oncorhynchus > Oncorhynchus keta. Next base: position 4,213,330 of record NC_068455.1, read on the forward strand.
TAGACGGGGCCCTGGGGGAGACTCATACCAATAGACGGGGCCCTGGGGGAGACTCATACCAATAGACGGGGCCCTGGGGAGACTCATACCAATAGACGGGGCCCTGGGGGAGACGCATACCAATAGACGGGGCCCTGGGGAGACTCATACCAATAGACGGGGCCCTGGGGGAGATGCATACCAATAGACAGGGCCCTGGGGGAGACTCATACCAATAGACAGGGCCCTGGGGGAGACTCATACCAATAGACGGGGCCCTGGGGGAGATGCATACCAATAGACAGGGCCCTGGGGGAGACTCATACCAATAGACAGGGCCCTGGGGGAGACTCATACCAATAGACGGGGCCCTGGGGGAGACTCATACCAATAGACGGGGCCCTGGGGGAGACTCATACCAATAGACAGGGCCCTGGGGGAGACTCATACCAATAGACAGGGACCTGGGGGAGACTCATACCAATAGACGGGGCCCTGGGGGAGACTCATACCAATAGACGGGGCCCTGGGGGAGACTCATACCAATAGACGGGGCCCTCGGGGAGACGCACATACAGTGGGGGGAAAAAAGTATTTAGTCAGCCACCAATTGTGCAAGTTCTCCCACTTAAAAAGATGTGAGAGGCCTGTAATTTTCATCATAGGTACACTTCAACTATGACAGACAAAATGAGGGAAAAAAATCCAGAAAATCACATTGTAGGATTTTTAATTAATTTCTTTGCAAATTATGGTGGAAAATAAGTATTTGGTCAATAACAAAACTTTATCTCAATACTTTGTTATATACCCTTCGTTGGCAATGACAGAGGTCAAACGTTTTCTGTAAGTCTTCACAAGGTTTTCACACACTGTTAATGGTATTTTGGCCCATTCCTCGATGCAGATCTCCTCCAGAGCAGTGATGTTTTGGGGCTGTTGCTGGGCCACACGGACTTTCAACTCCCTCCAAAGATTTTCTATGGGGTTGAGATCTGGAGACTGGCTAGGCCACTCCAGGACCTTGAAAGGCTTCTTACGAAGCCACTCCTTCGTTGCCCGGGCGGTGTGTTTGGGATCATTGTCATGCTGAAAGACCCAGCCACGTTTCATCTTCAATGCCCTTGAAGGAGGTTTTCACTAAAAATCTCACGATACATGGCCCCATTCATTCTTTCCTTTACACGGATCAGTCGTCCTGGTCCCCCTTTGCATAAAAACAGCCACAAAGCATGATGTTTCCACCCCCATGCTTCACAGTAGGTATGGTGTTCTTTGGATGCAATTCAGCATTCTTTGTCCTCCAAACACGACGAGTTGAGTTTTTACCAAAAAGTTATATTTTGGTTTCATCTGACCATATGACATTCTCCCAATCTTCTTCTGGATCATCCAAATGCTCGCTAGCAAACTTCAGATGGACCTGGACATGTACTGGCTTAAGCAGGGTGACACGTCTGGCACTACAGGATTTTTGCCAATTTTAACTGCGCCCTTGTTTGTGTACATGGATTTTATAATGTACTATATTTCCCCCCCCCCTTCACCACTTTCCATCAAGACCCTCATGCCACATTGAGTCTAAATCAACAAAGCATGAGAAGACGTTTCCTTTGTTTTGATTTGGTTGTCAGTTAGGCTGTGCAGGGTGAATATGTGGTCTGTTGTACGGAAATTTGTTAAAAAGCCTATTTGACATTTGCTCAGTACATTTTCACTGAGAATGAATGAGTCTCTCTCTCTCTCTCTCTCTCTCTCTCTCTGAGCAACAGCCCCTCTACATCATGTCTCTCTCTGTCTCTGTCTCTCTCTCAGAACATCAGTCCCCCGACATCATGTCTCTCTGTCTCTCTCTCAGAACATCAGTCCCCCTACATCATGTCTCTCTGTCTCTCTCTCAGAACATCAGTCCCCCTACATCATGTCTCTCTGTCTCTCTCTCAGAACATCAGTCCCCTTACATCATGTCTCTCTGTCTCTCTCTCAGAACACCAGTCCCCCTACATCATAGCTGTCCTGCCTCGCTATGTGGAGATCAGGACCTTTGAACCCAGGCTGCTGGTCCAGAGTGTGGAGCTACAGAGACCACGATTCATCACATCAGCTGGGTGATTATGCAATCACTATACAGATCAGATCGTCTCAGAGTAAGAGAGATCATCTAGGATCTATACATATAGTCTGACTCGATATGATCTGGGATCTGTACATATAGTCTGACTCGATATGATCTGGGATCTATACATATAGCCTGACTCGACATGATCTGGGATCTAAACATATAGTCTGACTCGATATGATCTGGGATCTATACATATAGCCTGACTCGACATGATCTGGGATCTATACATATAGTCTGACTCGATATGATCTGGGATCTATACATATAGTCTGACTCGATATGATCTGGGATCTATACATATAGTCTGACTCGATATGATCTGGGATCTATACATATAGTCTGACTCGATATGATCTGGGATCTATACATATAGTCTGACTCGATATGATCTGGGATCTATACATATAGTCTGACTCGATATGATCTGGGATCTGTACATATAGTCTGACTCTATATGATCTGGGATCTGTACATATAGTCTGACTCGATATGATCTGGGATCTATACATATAGTCTGACTCGATATGATCTGGGATCTATACATATAGTCTGACTCGATATGATCTGGGATCTATACATATAGCCTGACTCGATATGATCTGGGATCTATACATATAGCCTGACTCGATATGATCTGGGATCTATACATATAGTCTGACTCGATATGATCTGGGATCTATACATATAGCCTGACTCGATATGATCTGGGATCTATACATATAGCCTGACTCGATATGATCTGGGATCTATACATATAGTCTGACTGGATATGATCTGGGATCTGTACATATAGTCTGACTCGATATGATCTGGGATCTATACATATAGCCTGACTCGATATGATCTGGGATCTATACATATAGCCTGACTCGATATGATCTGGGATCTATACATATAGTCTGACTGGATATGATCTGGGATCTGTACATATAGTCTGACTCGATATGATCTGGGATCTATACATATAGCCTGACTCGATGTGATCTGGGATCTATACATATAGTCTGACTGGATATGATCTGGGATCTGTACATATAGCCTGACTCGATATGATCTGGGATCTATACATATAGCCTGACTCGACATGATCTGGGATCTAAACATATAGTCTGACTCGATATGATCTGGGATCTATACATATAGCCTGACTCGACATGATCTGGGATCTATACATATAGCCTGACTCGACATGATCTGGGATCTATACATATAGTCTGACTCGATATGATCTGAAGGGCAAAACTGATCCTAGTTCAACACTCTGAGTCTCTGTGGATCTCAGCTCAGATATTGTCCTCTAATACTACCGGCTCCGATCACCCTACCGGGTTTTCAGAATCCTCTCCGGGTGATGTTTTGAAACGAGGAACACAAGCCATCTGGTTTTTCCCAGTGAAACAACTGAAATGGAAACCAGAGTTACTCAGATCAGATGTCCTGCTGTGATTAGTTTTAGTTCTGGTTGAAATAAATAACTATTATTAAATATAGCTTCAATTAAACAGACTCTGTGATGTATTCTACAGAGAACATTTCTCTGTCAACCGTCATACACTGTTGTAGTGAATAACTATCTCTCCCCTTGTTGTTCTCTCTCTCTCTCTCTCCTCTCTCTCTCTCTGTCTCTCTCTCTCTCTCTCTCTGTCTCTCTCTCTCTCTCTCTCTGTCTCTCTCTCTCTCTCTCTCTCTCTCTCTCTCTCTCTCTCTGTCTCTCTCTCTCTCTCCTCTCTCTCTCTCTGTCTCTCTGTTTCTCTCTCCTCTGTCTCTCTCTGTCTCTCTCTGTCTCTCTCTGTCTCTCTCTGTCCTCTCTCTCTCCTCTGTCTCTCTCTGTCTCTCTCTGTCTCTCTCTGTCTCTCTCTGTCTCTCTCTCTCTGTCTCAGGCCCAATATAGTGTACGTTGCCAGCAACCATTTTGTCTGGCGCCTGGTGCCTGTGTCCATCGCCAGTCAGATCAGACAGTTACTACAGGACAAGCAGTTTGAACTGGCCCTGCAACTGGCGGTGAGTAGGATGAACTACCGCTGACAAAGACGCGCGGATACATCTAGGATAACACAACGTTTTATAACTGGTGCACCCGTTCTCTGCCAGTCACATCCTGTTAAAGGTTCCCAAAGCGCACAAACACATCCCTGGGCCGCTCCTCTTTTCAGTTTCGCTGCAGTTAGCGACTGGAACGAGCTACCACTTCTCTTCATTCAAAGACTCAATCGCGGACTCTCTCTTACTGACAGTTTTGTCTCCATCTCTTACTTTGATTTGCAGAATATGAAGGATGACGTGGAAGGAGATAAGCGACAGCAGATTCACCACATCCAGAATCTCTATGCCTTCAATCTGTTCTGTCAGAAGAGGTTCGATGACTCCATGCAGGTGTTCGCTAAGCTCGGCACAGGTGAGGTTCTTAACGGCCGTCGTCTGAGAGGGGAGGGGTTTGGCCGCGGTGTGACGTGAAATTGATAATCGGGCCAATCAGAACCTTTAGGGCCCTGGTCAACAGTAGTGTTCTATATAGGGAATAGGGCTCTGGTCAACAGTAGTGTACTATATAGGGAATAGGGCCCTGGTCAACAGTAGTGCACTATATAGGGAATAGGGCTCTGGTCAACAGTAGTGTTCTATATAGGGAATAGGGCTCTGGTCAACAGTAGTGTTCTATATAGGGAATAGGGCCCTGGTCAACAGTAGTGTACTATATAGGGAATAGGGCCCTGGTCAACAGTAGTGTACTATATAGGGAATAGGGCCCTGGTCAACAGTAGTGTACTATATAGGGAATAGGGCTCTGGTCAACAGTAGTGTTCTATATAGGGAATAGGGCTCTGGTCAACAGTAGTGTTCTATATAGGGAATAGGGCTCTGGTCAACAGTAGTGCACTATATAGGGAATAGGGCCCTGGTCAACAGTAGTGTACTATATAGGGAATAGGGCCCTGGTCAACAGTAGTGTTCTATATAGGGAATAGGGCCCTGGTCAACAGTAGTGCACTATATAGGGAATAGGGCCCTGGTCAACAGTAGTGTACTATATAGGGAATAGGGCCCTGGTCAACAGTAGTGCACTATATAGGGAATAGGGCCCTGGTCAACAGTAGTGTTCTATATAGGGAATAGGGCCCTGGTCAACAGTAGTGCACTATATAGGGAATAGGGCCCTGGTCAACAGTAGTGCACTATATAGGGAATAGGGCCCTGGTCAACAGTAGTGTTCTATATAGGGAATAGGGCCCTGGTCAACAGTAGTGCACTATATAGGGCCCTGGTCAACAGTAGTGCACTATATAGGGAATAGGGCCCTGGTCAACAGTAGTGCACTATATAGGGAATAGGGCCCTGGTCAACAGTAGTGCACTATATAGGGAATAGGGCCCTGGTCAACAGTAGTGTACTATATAGGGAATAGGGCCCTGGTCAACAGTAGTGCACTATATAGGGAATAGGGCCCTGGTCAACAGTAGTGCACTATATAGGGAATAGGGCCCTGGTCTAAAGTAGTATATAGGGCACTAACGTAACCATAGTAACGCTGTACCTCCCTCCAACAGATCCCACCCATGTGATTGGTCTGTATCCAGACCTGCTCCCCGCTGACTACCGTAAACAGCTGCACTACCCCAACCCCCTGCCCAGTCTGTCTGGAGCAGAACTGGAGAAGGCTCACCTGGCGCTCATAGACTACCTGACACAGGTGGGGGGGGTGCTGGCTTGTCTCTGTGCTGTCTCAGGGGAATGTTGATCCAGTAGCATGTCACCCTGCTGGCTTGTCTCTGTGCTGTCTCAGGTGAATGTTGATCCAGTAGCATGTCACCCTGCTGGCTTGTCTCTGTGCTGTCTCAGGTGAATGTTGATCCAGTAGCATGTCACCCTGCTGGCTTGTCTCTGTGCTGTCTCAGGTGAATGTTGATCCAGTAGCATGTCACCCTGCTGGCTTGTCTCTGTGCTGTCTCAGGTGAATGTTGATCCAGTAGCATGTCACCCTGCTGGCTTGTCTCTGTGCTGTCTCAGGTGAATGTTGATCCAGTAGCATGTCACCCTGCTGGCTTGTCTCTGTGCTGTCTCTGGTGAATGTTGATCCAGTAGCATGTCACCCTGCTGGCTTGTCTCTGTGCTGTCTCAGGTGAATGTTGATCCAGTAGCATGTCACCCTGCTGGCTTGTCTCTGTGCTGTCTCAGGTGAATGTTGATCCAGTAGCATGTCACCCTGCTGGCTTGTCTCTGTGCTGTCTCAGGTGAATGTTGATCCAGTAGCATGTCACCCTGCTGGCTTGTCTCTGTGCTGTCTCAGGGGAATGTTGATCCAGTAGCATGTCACCCTGCTGGCTTGTCTCTGTGCTGTCTCAGGGGAATGTTGATCCAGTAGCATGTCACCCTGCTGGCTTGTCTCTGTGCTGTCTCAGGTGAATGTTGATCCAGTAGCATGTCACCCTGCTGGCTTGTCTCTGTGCTGTCTCAGGTGAATGTTGATCCAGTAGCATGTCACCCTGCAGGCTTGTCTCTGTGCTGTCTCAGGTGAATGTTGATCCAGTAGCATGTCACCCTGCTGGCTTGTCTCTGTGCTGTCTCAGGGGAATGTTGATCCAGTAGCATGTCACCCTGCTGGCTTGTCTCTGTGCTGTCTCAGGTGAATGTTTATCCAGTAGCATGTCACCCTGCTGGCTTGTCTCTGTGCTGTCTCAGGGGAATGTTGATCCAGTAGCATGTCACCCTGCTGGCTTGTCTCTGTGCTGTCTCAGGGGAATGTTGATCCAGTAGCATGTCACCCTGCTGGTTTGTCTCTGTGCTGTCTCAGGGGAATGTTGATCCAGTAGCATGTCACCCTGCTGGCTTGTCTCTGTGCTGTCTCAGGGGAATGTTGATCCAGTAGCATGTCACCCTGCTGGTTTGTCTCTGTGCTGTCTCAGGTGAATGTTGATCCAGTAGCATGTCACCCTGCTGGCTTGTCTCTGTGCTGTCTCAGGTGAATGTTGATCCAGTAGCATGTCACCCTGCTGGCTTGTCTCTGTGCTGTCTCAGGTGAATGTTTATCCAGTAGCATGTCACCCTGCTGGCTTGTCTCTGTGCTGTCTCAGGTGAATTTTGATCCAGTAGCATGTCACCCTGCTGGCTTGTCTCTGTGCTGTCTCAGGGGAACGTTTATCCAGTAGCATGTCACCCTGCTGGCTTGTCTCTGTGCTGTCTCAGGGGAACGTTTATCCAGTAGCATGTCACCCTGCTGGCTTGTCTCTGTGCTGTCTCAGGGGAATGTTGATCCAGTAGCATGTCACCCTGCTGGCTTGTCTCTGTGCTGTCTCAGGGGAATGTTGATCCAGTAGCATGTCACCCTGCTGGTTTGTCTCTGTGCTGTCTCAGGTGAATGTTGATCCAGTAGCATGTCACCCTGCTGGCTTGTCTCTGTGCTGTCTCAGGTGAATGTTGATCCAGTAGCATGTCACCCTGCTAGCTTGTCTCTGTGCTGTCTCAGGGGAATGTTGATCCAGTAGCATGTCACCCTGCTGGCTTGTCTCAGGGGAATGTTGATCCAGTAGCATGTCACCCTGCAGGCTTGTCTCTGTGCTGTCTCAGGTGAATGTTGATCCAGTAGCATGTCACCCTGCTGGCTTGTCTCTGTGCTGTCTCAGGTGAATGTTGATCCAGTAGCATGTCACCCTGCAGGCTTGTCTCTGTGCTGTCTCAGGTGAATGTTGATCCAGTAGCATGTCACCCTGCTGGCTTGTCTCTGTGCTGTCTCAGGTGAATGTTGATCCAGTAGCATGTCACCCTACTGGCTTGTCTCTGTGCTGTCTCAGGTGAATGTTGATCCAGTAGCATGTCACCCTGCTGGCTTGTCTCTGTGCTGTCTCAGGTGAATTTTGATCCAGTAGCATGTCACCCTGCTGGCTTGTCTCTGTGCTGTCTCAGGTGAATGTTGATCCAGTAGCATGTCACCCTGCAGGCTTGTCTCTGTGCTGTCTCAGGTGAATGTTGATCCAGTAGCATGTCACCCTGCTGGCTTGTCTCTGTGCTGTCTCAGGTGAATTTTGATCCAGTAGCATGTCACCCTGCTGGCTTGTCTCTGTGCTGTCTCAGGTGAATTTTGATCCAGTAGCATGTCACCCTGCTGGCTTGTCTCTGTGCTGTCTCAGGTGAATGTTGATCCAGTAGCATGTCACCCTGCTGGCTTGTCTCTGTGCTGTCTCAGGGAATGTTGATCCAGTAGCATGTCACCCTGCAGGCTTGTCTCTGTGCTGTCTCAGGTGAATGTTGATCCAGTAGCATGTCACCCTGCTGGCTTGTCTCTGTGCTGTCTCAGGTGAATGTTTATCCAGTAGCATGTCACCCTGCTGGCTTGTCTCTGTGCTGTCTCAGGTGAATGTTGATCCAGTAGCATGTCACCCTGCAGTCCACTGCTGGCTTGATTCATATCTAGATAATATTGTAGTTAGTTGCAGGGTGTTGTGCTGATGGGCAGGGATTTGTCTGCCGTTTGTAATCCTTTTTTTTGGGGGGGGTCGTCGAAGTCCAGACAGTGTAAAAAAATAATAGTAATTTGTGATGGAAAAAACGCTTTCGGTGTAAACTAAAGTATGTAGAAAGGATGTCATAAGGTGAATGCACCAATTTGTAAGTCGCTCTGGATAAGAGCGTCTGCTAAATGACTTAAATGTAAATGTAATGGGCCAAATATTTATTTTTAAAATTCCCCATATAATGAATTTAGCAGCGTTTTATTTTAGTTCGGAATTTAGCGATGTTGATGTTATGTTTGAGCAAGATAACAACATAATTATCCTTGGCAAAATGCATAGAATTTCAGGAAATTAGCTAAAAAATGCTCAGATTTATCTTCACCGCCAATATTAGGGACCTCTAAAATTGTCTCCTAAATATTCCTGTGCCCCCTCCCCCACCACCACCTCAGCCCCCACCTCATCCCCCACCACCACCTCAGCCCCCACCTCATCCCCCACCACCACCTCAGCCCCCACCTCCCCCCCACCACCACCTCAGCCTCCACCTCATCCCCCTCACCACCTCAGCCCCCCTCCACCACCCCTCACCACCTCAGCCCCCCCCACCACCACCTCAGCCCCCCTCATCCCCCCCACCACCTCAGCCCCCACCCCTCCCAACTCAGCCCCCACCCCTCACCACCTCAGCCCCCCACCACCACCTCAGCCCCACCTCATCCCTCAGCCCCCCTCCCTTCACCTCAGCCCCCCATCACCACCTCACCCCCCCCACCACCACCTCAGCCCCCTCCCTCCACCTCAGCCCCCCCTCCCTCCACCTCAGCCCCCCTCCCTCCACCTCAGCCCCCCTCCCTCCACCTCAGCCCCCTCCCTCCACCTCAGCCCCCCATCACCACCTTATTCCCCCCCCCCCTCCACCTCAGCCCCCCACCACCACCTCATTCCCCCACCACCACCACCTCAGCCCCCTCCACCTCAGCCGCCCCCCCACCACCTCAGCCCCCCCCACCACCAGAGGAAACCCCCAATGACAGTGATGTGTGTATTCCAGAAACGCAGTCACCTGGTGAAGCACCCCTCCAGCCAGCCACCCCCTCCCCTCATGGAAGGGATTCCCCCATCAAGAGCACCTCAGAAACCCTGCAGATCATCGACGCCCGCCTCAAATGCTACCTGCATGTACCCTGGATACCTCAGACGCCCCCATTCCATTGTAATGCTACCTGCATGTACGTATGGTACCAGACGTAACCCCCCATTGTAATGCAGTGATGTACGTATGTTACCAGAAACGCAGTCACCTGGTAATGCACCTGCATGTACGACTCGGAGCCGTCCACCCCATTGTCTCCCCTCATGGAAGGGATTCCCACCATCAAGATTCCATTGAAGAAACTCCTGCAGATCATCGACACCACGCTGCTCAAATGCTACCTGCATGTACGTATGGATACCTCGGACGTACTCCCCCATTCCATTGTAATGCTACCTGCATGTACGTATGGATACCTCGGACGTACTCCCCCATTCCATTGTAATGCTACCTGCATGTACGTATGGATACCTCGGACGTACTCCCCCATGTACCTCTGTGTCCCTTTACCCTGTTTATGCGTATAGCCTCAAAGGGTCAGTTTCCTGGACACTGATTGAAGACTCGTCCTGGACTGAGAAACTGTCTAGATAAAAGGTTGTCCATTGAGTGCTTCTCAGTCCAGGACTAGTCTTCATCTGTGTCCCTGTTTAATCTGGTGTCTCTCTCCTCTCTCCAGAGCAACGTGTCCCCTGTGTTAATCTAGTGTCTCTCTCCTCTCTCCAGAGCAACGTGTCCCCTGTGTTAATCTAGTGTCTCTCTCCTCTCTCCAGACCAACGTGTCCCCTGTGTTAATCTGGTGTCTCTCTCCAGACCAACGTGTCCCCTGTGTTAATCTAGTGTCTCTCTCCTCTCTCCAGAGCAACGTGTCCCCTGTGTTAATCTGGTGTCTCTCCAGACCAACGTGTCCCCTGTGTTAATCTGTGTCTCTCTCCTCTCCAGACCAACGTGTCCCCTGTGTTAATCTAGTGTCTCTCTCCTCTCTCAGAGCAACAGACCAACGTGTCCCCTGTGTTAATCTAGTGTCTCTCCTCTCTCCAGAGCAACGTGTCCCCTGTGTTAATCTGGTGTCTCTCTCAGACCAACGTGTCCCCTGTGTTAATCTGGTGTCTCTCTCCTCTCTCCAGACCAACGTGTCCCCTGTGTTAATCTGGTGTCTCTCTCTCTCTCCAGACCAACGTGGCCCCTGTGTTAATCTGGTGTCTCCTGACCAACGTGTCCCCTGTGAATCTAGTGTCTCTCTCCTCTCTCCAGACCAACGTGAGTACATGTCTCTCTCCTCTCTCCAGAAACGAAGGCCCAGACCAAGTAATCTAGTGTCTCTCTCTCTCTCCAGACCAACGTCATCATCCTCTATGAGAAGAAGGTGTCCTGACAACGTCAGAAATCTAGTGTCTCTCTCCTCTCCAGAGCAACGTGTCCCCTGTGTTAATCTGGTGTCACCATCACTAGTGTCCTCCTCCTCCATGCCCCTTCAACCAACGGTAATCTAGTGTCTCTCTCCACCAACGTCCCCTGTGTTAATCTAGTGTCTCTCCTCTCTCCAGACCAACGTGGCCCTGGTGTCCCCTCTGTTGCCTGGATAATAACCACTGTCACATTGAGGAGAGTGAGCATCCTGAAGAAGGCCCACAAGTACAGCTGCTCATCATCCTCTATGAGAAGAAGGGCGCATCAGAAAGGTAATGAGCACCATCACACCTCGTCTCCATGCTTCAAAGGTAATGAGCACCATTACACCACGTCCTCCATGCTTCAAAGGTAATGAGCTGTGGTGGTGTCTGGAGAATACTAACACTACCAGTCTAAAGTTTGGACACAACTTTATTTTAATTATTACTATTTTCTACATTGTAGAATAATAATGACGACCTCAAAACTATGTAATCATGTAGTAACCAAAAATGTTCTCTCAACCAGCTTCACCTGGAATGCTTTTCCAACAGTCTTGAATGAGTTCCCACATATGCTGAGCACTTGTTGGCTGCTTTTCCTTCACTCTCCAGTCCAACTCATCCCAAAACATTTCAATTGGGTTGAGGTCGGGTGATTGTGAAGGCCAGGTCATCTGATGCAGCCCTCCATCATTCTCCTTCTTGTTAAAATAGCCCTTACACAGCTCGGAGGTGTGTTGTGTCATTGTCCTGTTGAAAACCAAATGATAGTCCCACTAAGTGCAAACCAGATGGGATGGCATATCGCTGCAGAATGCTGTGGTAGACAGGCTGTGCCTTGAATTCTAAATAAATCACACAGTGTCACCAGCAAAGCCCCCCCCCCCCAACACCATCACACCTCCTCCTCCTCCTCCATGCTTCACGGCGGGAACCACACATGTGGAGATGAGCCGTTCACCTATTATGCGTCTCACAAAGACACGAACGGTTGAATCCAAAAACATGTAGACTGTAGCATGATTCATTGACGAAGGATTAAGTGAAGTCTTGCAGGTGTTGTTAGACAAGTCCACCAAGGCTAACTCTCCTCTCTTCCTCCCCCAGCCCTACAGGTGTTGTTGGATCAGTCCACCAAGGCTAACTCTCCTCTCTTCCTCCCCCAGCCCTACAGGTGTTGTTGGATCAGTCCACCAAGGCTAACTCTCCTCTCTTCCTCCCCCAGCCCTACAGGTGTTGTTGGATCAGTTCCACCAAGGCTAACTCTCCTCTCTTCCTCCCCCAGCCCTACAGGTGTTGTTTAGATCAGTTCCACCAAGGCTAACTCTCCTCTCTTCCTCCCCAGCCCTACAGGTGTTGTTGGACCAGTCCACCAAGGCTAACTCTCCTCTCTTCCTCCCCCAGCCCTACAGGTGTTGTTAGATCAGTTCCACCAAGGCTAACTCTCCTCTCTTCCTCCCCCAGCCCTACAGGTGTTGTTAGACCAGTCCACCAAGGCTAACTCTCCTCTCTTCCTCCCCCAGCCCTACAGGTGTTGTTAGACCAGTCCACCAAGGCTAACACTCCTCTCTTCCTCCCCCAGCCCTACAGGTGTTGTTGGACCAGTCCACCAAGGCTAACTCTCCTCTCTTCCTCCCCCAGCCCTACAGGTGTTGTTGGATCAGTCCACCAAGGCTAACTCTCCTCTCTTCCTCCCCCAGCCCTACAGGTGTTGTTGGATCAGTCCACCAAGGCTAAATCTCTCTCTCTTCCTCCCCCAGCCCTACAGGTGTTGTTGGATCAGTCCACCAAGGCTAACTCTCCTCTCTTCCTCCCCCAGCCCTACAGGTGTTGTTGGACCAGTCCACCAAGGCTAACTCTCCTCTCTTCCACCCCCAGCCCTTCAGGTGTTGTTGGATCAGTCCACCAAGGCTAACTCTCCTCCTCCCCCAGCCCTACAGGTGTTGTTAGATCAGTTCCACCAGAACTGGGTCTCTTCCTCCCCAGCCCTACAGGTGTTGTTTTGATCAGTCCACCAAGGCTTAAACATCCTTCCTCCCCCAGAACACTGGTGTTGTTAGATCAGTTCCACCAAGGCTATATCTCCTCTTTCCTCCCCCAGCCCTACAGGTGTTGTTGGATCAGTTCCACCAAGGCTAACTCTCCTATTTTCTCTTCCTCCCCCAGCCCTACAGGTGTTGTTTAGACCAGTCCACCAAGGCTAACTTCCTCCTTCCTTACCCAGCCCTACAGGTGTAACCAGTCCACCAAGGCTAACTCTCCCTCTTCCTCCCCCAGCCCTATAGGTGATGCGTGGATCAGTCCACCAAGGCTAACTCTCCTCTCTATAGCTCCCCAAACCCACCAGGTGTTGAGTTCCACCTTTAACTCTTCTCCTTCTCCCCCAGCCCTGGTGTTCTCTGGATCAGTCCACCAAGGCTAACTCTTTATCTTATCTTGCCCTACAGGTGTTGTTAGAATCAGTTCCACCAAGGCTAACTCTCCTCTCTTCCTCCCCCAGCCCTGAGGTGTTGTTAGATCAGTCCACCAAGGCTAACTCTCCTCTCTTCCTCCCCCAGCCCTACAGGTGTTGTTAGATCAGTTCCACCCTGGGTTCTGAAGGCTATATCTCCTTTTCCTCCCCCAGCCCTACAGGTGTTGTTGGATCAGTTCCACCAAGGCTAACTCTCCTCCTTCCTCCCCCAGCCCTACAGGTGTTGATTTAGACCAGTCCACCTGGATCACTCTGCTCTCTTCATCCCCCAGCCCTAAGGTGTTCGATTTGAGACCAGTCCACCAAGGCTAACTTCTTCTTCCTCCCCCAGCCCTACAGGTGTTGTTGGATAGTCCACCAAGGCTCTCTCTTGTTCCTCCCCCATTGTCATACAGGTGTTGTTGGATCAGTCCACCAAGGGCCTCTCCCAAAATCTTGGATCCCCAGCCCATCAGGTGTCATTGTGTCCACCAAGGTAAATTTCCCTTCACTCCCCCAGCCCAAGGTGTTGTTGGATCAGTCCACCAAGGCTAACTCTCCTCTCTTCCTCCCCCAGCCCTACAGGTGTTGTTTAGACCAGTCCACCAAGGCTAACTTCCTCTCTTCCTCCCCCAGCCCTACAGGTGTTGTTTAGACCAGTCCACCAAGGCTAACTCTCCTCTCTTCCACCCCCAGCCCTTCAGGTGTTGTTAGACCAGTCCACCAAGAATCTCCTTCTTCCTCCCCAAATCAAAACAAATGTTGTTGGTCAGTCCACCAAGGCTCACAGATGTTATTCCTCCCCAGCCCTACAGGTGTTATTGGTCAGTCCACCAAGATCTTATCTTCCTCCCCCAGCCCTACAGGTGTTGTTGGTCAGTCCACGGTCAGCAAACTCTCCTCTCTTCCTCCCCCAGCCCAGCAGGTGTTATTGGTCAGTTCCACCAATGCTAACTCTCCTCTCTTCCTCCCCCAGCCCTAGAGGTATTGTTGGTCAGTCCACCAAGGTTACTCTCAGCAGATGTTCTTCCTCCCCCAGCCCTAGCAGGTGTTATTGGTCAGTCCACCAGATGTTAACTCTCCTCTTTGTCCTCCCCCAGCCCTACAGGTGTTGTTGGATCAGTCCACCAAGGCTAAATCTCCTCTCTTCCTCCCCCAGCCCACAGGTGTTGTTGGATCAGTCCACCAAGGCTAACTCTCCTCTTGTCCTCCCCCAGCCCTACAGGTGTTGTTGGATCAGTCCACCAAGGCTAAATGTTGTCTTCCTCCCCCAGCCCGGCAGGTGTTGTTGGTCACCACCAAGGCTAACTCTTGTCTTCCTCCCCCAGCCCTACAGGTGTTGTTGGTCAGTCCACCAAGGCTAACTCTTGTCTTCCTCCCCCAGCCCTACAGGTGTTGTTAGACCAGTCACCATGGCTAAATCAGATGTTGTCCTCCCAGCCCGGCAGGTGTTGTTGGTCACCACCAAGGCTAATGTTGTAGGTCCCCCATGGTCTACAGGTGTTGTAGGTCACATGGTCAAGGCTAAATGTTGTCTTCCTCCCCCATGGTCGGCAGGTGTTGTAGGATCACATGGTCTAGATGTCCTGTTCCTCCCCCATGCCCTACAGGTGTTGTAGGTCACATGGCTAACTCTCCTCTGTTGTAGGTCACATGGTGTTGTTGTCAGGTCACATGGTAACTCAGATGTTGTAGGTCCCCCATGGTCTACAGGTGTTGTAGGTCAGTTCCACCAAGGCTAATGTTGTCTTCACATGGCCCTACAGGTGTTGTTAGGTCACATGGCTAATGTTGTAGGTCACATGGTCGGCAGGTGTTGTTAGATCAGTTCCACCAAGGCTAGATGTTGTCTTCCTCCCCCAGCCCTCAGGTGTTGTTGGATCAGTTCACATGGCTAATGTTGTCTTCCTCCCCCAGCCCTACAGGTGTTGTAGGTCCACATGGTCTAATGTTGTAGGTCCCCCAGCCCTACAGGTGATGTTGTAGGTCCACATGGTCGGCAGATGTTGTAGGTCACAGCCCGGCAGGTGTTGTTGGTCACCATGGTCAAGGCTAGATGTTGTAGGTCCCCATGGTCTACAGGTGTTGTTGGTCAGTTCCACCAAGGCAGATCTTCTTGTCCTCCCCAGCCCTACAGGTGTTGTTGTAGGTCACCAAGGCTAACTCTCCTGTTGTCCCCCAGGTCACAGGTGTTGTTAGATGTTGTACCAAGGTCACATGGTCTCCTGTTGTCCTCCCCCAGCCCTACAGGTGTTGTTGATCAGTCCACAAGGCTAACTCTCCTCTGTTCCTCCCCCAGCCCACAGGTGTTGTTAGATGTTGTTCACATGGTCGGGCTAGATCTTGTAGGTCACCCATGCCCGGCAGATGTTGTTGGTCACATGGCTAACTGTTGTAGGTCCTCCCCCATGGTCTACAGGTGTTGTTTAGGTCACATGGTAACTCTCCTGTTTCCTCACCATGGTCGGCAGATGTTGTAGGTCACATGGCTAACTCTGTTGTAGGTCCCCCATGGTCGGCAGGTGTTGTTGGTCACATGGTCGGCAGATGTTGTAGGTCACATGGTCAGGCAGATGTTGTCAGTCCACCATGGTCGGCAGATGTTGTTCCTCCCCCAGCCCGGCAGATGTTGTTGGTCACATGGTCGGGCAGATGTTGTCTTCCTCCCCCAGCCCTACAGGTGTTGTTGGTCACATGTCCACCAAGGCAATGTTGTCTTCCTCCCAGCCCGGCAGATGTTGTTGGTCACATGTCCACCAAGGCAGATGTTGTCTTCCTCACCCATGGTCGGTGATGTTGTAGGTCAGTCCACCGGCAGATGTTGTAGGTCACCCCCATGGTCTTCAGATGTTGTTGGTCACATGGTCGGCAGATGTTGTTGGTCACATGGTCCTACAGATGTTGTTGGTCACATGGTCGGGCTAGATGTTGTAGGTCACATGGTCGGCAGATGTTGTTAGGTCACATGGTCGGCAGATGTTGTCCCCCAGGTCACAGGTGGCAGATGTTGGATCAGTCCACCATGGTCGGCTCTCCTGTTGTCCTCCCCAGCCCTACAGGTGTTGTTAGGTCAGTTCATGGTCGGCAGATGTTGTAGGTCCCCCAGCCCTACAGGCAGATGTTGTCAGGTCACATGGTCAAGGCAGATGTTGTAGGTCACATGGTCGGCAGATGTTGTAGGTCACATGGCTAGATGTTGTAGGTCACATGCCGGCTAGGTGTTGTAGGTCACCATGGTCGGCAATGTTGTAGGTCCTCCCCAGCCCTACAGGTGTTGTAGGTCACATGGTCGGCAGATGTTGTAGGTCACCCATGGTCGGCAGATGTTGTAGGTCACCATGGTCGGCTAGATGTTGTAGGTCACATGGTCTACAGGTGTTGTTGGTCACCATGGTCAAGGCGCAGATGTTGTTCCTCACATGCCCTACAGATGTTGTAGGTCACATGGTCGGCAGATGTTGTAGGTCACAGCCCTACAGATGTTGTAGGTCACCATGGTAACAGATGTTGTAGGTCCCATGGTCGGCAGATGTTTAGTCAGGTCACATGGCTAGATGTTGTAGGTCACATGGTCCTGCAGATGTTGTAGGTCACATGGTCGGGCAGATGTTGTAGGTCACATGAGTCGGCAGATGTTGTAGGTCACATGGTCGGCAGATGTTGTAGGTCACATGGTCGCTGATGTTTGAACGATATTGGTCAAACATGGTCGGCAGATGTTGTAACATCACATGGTTTCCACACAGCAGAGTGTTTAGGTCACATTTTACCTTTATGTTATAGGCACATGGTCAGGCAAATGTTGTAGGTCACATGGTCGGCAGATGTTGTAGGTCAGGTCGGCAGATGATTTGTAGGTCACATGGTTTGGCAGATGTTGTAGGTCACATGGTCGGCAGATGTTGTAGGTCACATGGTCGGCAGATGTTGTAGGTCACATGGTCGGCAGATGTTGTAGGTCACATGGTCGGCAGATGTTGTAGGTCACATGAGTTAACCTTTATGTTGTCCACCATTCACATGGTCGGCAGATGTTGTAGGTCACATGGTCGGCAGATGTTGTCAGGTCACATGGAGAATCGGTCAGATGTTGTAGGTCACATGGTTCTGCAGATGTTGTAGGTCACATGGTCGGCAGATTGTTGGAGTTGGTCACATGGTCGGTTAACTGATGTTGTAGGTCACATGGTCGGCAGATGTTGTATTCAGGTCGAGCATTAATGTTGTAGGTCACATGGTCGGCAGATGTTGGGTCACATGGTCACAGGTGCTCCATGTTGTAGGTCACATGGTCGGCAGATGTTGTAGGTCACATGGTTCTTCAGATGTTGTAGGTCACATTTATTTTATAGATGTTGTAGGTCACATGGGGCAGATGTTGTAGGTCACATGGTCGCCTCCCCAAATGTTGTAGGTCACATGGTCGGCAGAATGTTTGTAGGGTCAAGATGGTCCCTTCAGATGTTGTAGGTCACATGGTCGGCAGATGTTGTAGGTCACATCCTCCACAAACTTTGTTGTAGGTCACATGGTCTTCCAAATGTTGTCTGGTCACATGGTCAGATGTTGTCGGTCACATGGTCGGCAGATGTTGTAGGTCACATGGTCAAATGTTGTAGGTCACATGGTCAGCAGATGTTGTAGGTCACATGGTCGGCAGATGTTATTGGTCAGCAGATGTTATTGGTCAGCAGATGTTGTTGGTCACATGGTCGGCAAATGTTGTTGGTCACATGGTCAGCAGATGTTGTAGGTCACATGGTCGGCAGATGTTGTAGGTCACATGGTCGGCAGATGTTGTAGGTCACATGGTCGGCAGATGTTGTAGGTCACATGGTCGGCAGATGTTGTAGGTCACATGGTCAGCAGATGTTGTAGGTCACATGGTCAGCAGATGTTGTAGGTCACATGGTCGGCAGATGTTGTAGGTCACATGGTCGGCAGATGTTGTAGGTCACATGGTCGGCAGATGTTGTAGGTCAAATGGTCGGCAGATGTTGTAGGTCACATGGTTAGCAGATGTTGTGCGAGGTCACATGTTGTTGTGCTTGCAGATGTTGTAGGTCACATGGTCGGCAGATGTTGTAGGTCACATGGTCGGCAGATGTTGTAGGTCACATGGTCGGCAGATGTTGTAGGTCACATGGTCGGCAGATGTTGTAGGTCACATGGTCGGCAGATGTTGTAGGTCACATGGTCGGCAGATGTTGTAGGTCACATGGTCGGCAGATGTTGTAGGTCACATGGTCGGCAGATGTTGTAGGTCACATGGTCGGCAGATGTTGTAGGTCACATGGTCGGCAGATGTTGTAGGTCACATGGTCGGCAGATGTTGTAGGTCACATGGTCGGCAGATGTTGTAGGTCACATGGTCGGCAGATGTTGTAGGTCACATGGTCGGCAGATGTTGTAGGTCACATGGTCGGCAGATGTTGTAGGTCACATGGTCGGCAGATGTTGTAGGTCACATGGTCGGCAGATGTTGTAGGTCACATGGTCGGCAGATGTTGTAGGTCACATGGTCGGCAGATGTTGTAGGTCACATGGTCGGCAGATGTTGTAGGTCACATGGTCGGCAGATGTTGTAGGTCACATGGTCGGCAGATGTTGTAGGTCACATGGTCGGCAGATGTTGTAGGTCACATGGTCGGCAGATGTTGTAGGTCACATGGTCGGCAGATGTTGTTGGTCACATGGTCGGCAGATGTTGTTGGTCACATGGTCGGCAGATGTTGTAGGTCACATGGTCGGCAGATGTTGTAGGTCACATGGTCGGCAGATGTTGTAGGTCACATGGTCGGCAGATGTTGTAGGTCACATGGTCGGCAGATGTTGTAGGTCACATGGTCGGCAGATGTTGTTGGTCACATGGTCGGCAGATGTTGTTGGTCACATGGTCGGCAGATGTTGTTGGTCACATGGTCGGCAGATGTTGTAGGTCACATGGTTAGCAGATGTTAATGTGTAGTGAAATGCTTGTGCTTCTAGTTCAGACCGTGCAGTAATATCTAACCTGTAATCTAACAATTCCCCAACAACTACCTAATACACACAAATCTAAAGAGATGGAATAAGAATATGTACATATAAAGATATGGATGAGCGATGGCCGAACGGCAGGCAAGATGTAATAGATGATATAAAATACAGTATATACATATGAGATGAGTAATGTATGGTATGTAAACATTAAATGAAGTGGCATTATTTAAAGTGGCTAGTGATACATTTTTACATCCAATTTTTCCATTATTAAAGTGGCTGGAGTTGAGTCAGTGTGTTGGCAGTAGCCACTCAATGTTAGTGGTGGCTGTTTAACAGTCTGATGGCCTTGAGATATAAGCTGTTTTTCAGTCTCTCGGTCCCAGCTTTGATGCACCTGTACTGACCTCGCCTTCTGGATGATAGCGGGGTGAACAGGCAGTGGCTCGGGTGGTTGTTGTCCTTGATGATCTTTATGGCCTTCCTGTGACATCGGGTGGTGTAGGTGTCCTGGAGGGCAGGTAGTTTGCCCCCGGTGATGCGTTGTGCAGACCTCACTACCCTCTGGAGAGCCTTACGGTTGTGGGCGGAGCAGTTGCCGTACCAGGCGGTGATACGACATGCTGCGTCTGTAGAAGTTTGTGAGTGTTTTTGGTGACAAGATAAATTTCTTTTGAGTCAAATGGCGGTGTGCTTTACACCACTCCAGCCCAATGCTTGGCATTGCACATGGTGATCTTAGGCTTGTGTGAGGCTGCTCAGCCGTGGAAACCCATTTCATGGAGCTTCCGACAAACAGTCATTGTTTCCCGACGTTGCTTCCAGGGGCAGTTTGGAACTCGGTAGTGAGGGTTGCAATCGAGGACACGTGCTTCAGCACTCGGCGGTCCCGTTCTGTGAGCTGGTGTGGCCTACCACTTCGCGACTGAGCCGCGTCACAATAACAACACTTACAGTTGACCCGGGGGCAGCTCTAGCCGGGCAGACATTTTAAGAACTGACTTGTTGGAAAGGTGGCATCCTATGACGCTGCCACGTTGTAAGTCACTGAGCTCTTCAGTAAGGGCCATTCTACTGCCAGTGTTTGTCTATGGAGATTGCATGGATGTGTTTGATTCTCCAATGTCAATGCATACGTCATATACATATGGTTTCTGTCCTTCAGATCTTCACTGAGGACCTGACGGAGGTAGAGACCCTGCCCAGAGACAAGGTCCTGAACTTCCTGAAGGAGGGCTTTAAGGAGCTGACTATCCCCTACCTGGAGCACATCGTACACGTCTGGGAGGAGACGGAGCCAGAGTTCCATAACGTCCTCATTCAGCTGTACCTGGAGAGGGTCCAGGGGCTCATGAAGCAGTACCTCAACTCCCTGCCTGAGGGTAAGACCTGCTACTACTACTATAACTACCTGGAGAGGGTCCAGGGGCTCATGAAGCAGTACCTCAACTCCCTGCCTGAGGGTAAGACCTGCTACTACTACTAATATACTACTAATACTACTACTATAACTACCTGGAGAGGGTCCAGGGGCTCATGAAGCAGTACCTCAACTCCCTGCCTGAGGGTAAGACCTGCTACTACTACTAATACTACTAATACTACTACTATAACTACCTGGAGAGGGTCCAGGGGCTCATGAAGCAGTACCTCAACTCCCTGCCTGAGGGTAAGACCTGCTACTACTACTAATACTACTACTACTACTAATACTACTAATACTAATACTACTACTATAACTACCTGGAGATGGTCCAGGGGCTCATGAAGCAGTACCTCAACTCCCCGCCTGAGGGTAAGACCTGATACTACTACATTTTTTTGGGGGAAGGAATATCTAGTATCATTGATCTATAACAGAAAAAAAGTAGTCCCAGCACACTGCCCTGAGGTACTCCACAGCCCCCAGCACACTGCGCGGAGGTACTCCACAGCCCCCAGCACACTGCCCTGAGGTACTCCCCAGCACACTGCCCTGAGGTACTCCACAGCTGGGATCTGTCTGTTCTGTCTTCCTTGTCCTGTAGGGGTTCCTGCAGTGGCTGCTGGGAAGGAGGAGGGGGACCTGGGAGAGTTTAGGAACAAGCTTCTATGTTTCCTGGAGGTCTCTACCAGCTACGAGCCTGGATGTCTTATCAGTGACTTCCCCTTTGACGGTAAGAATGGGATAGTTAGGTGGGGAAATATTCGATGAAGTTACATATTGCAATATTATTTTGGACGATATATTCATATGTTGACTCAAGTATCGATTTGTACTTGCTAGGTAGCATTAGCTTGCGCTAGTTGTCTGTACATGCACCGAAACGGCAGTATTGTTCATCCTATAGCTTATTCTTCATCTTCTTTTGAAAAAGTGAGCCAATATGTTTTCAGCACTTATTTCCATGACTCTTGTCGCTCTGCAGGAGACATACACTGAGTGTACAAACCATTATGAACACCTTCCTAATATTGAGTTGCACCCCCTAATGCCTGCAGAACAGCCTCTATTCGTTGGGACATGGACTCTACGAGATTGTTGGCCCAAGTAGAATCCAATGCTCCCCACAGTTACCAAGTTGGCTGGATGTCCTTTGGGTGGTGAACAAGTCTTGAGGCACACGGGGGACTATTGAGTGTGGAAAAACCCAGCAGCATTGCAGTTCTTGACACACTCAAACCGGTGCACCTACACCATACCCCGTTCAAAGGCACTTAAATATTTTGTCTTTGCCCATTCACCATCTGAATAGCACACACACTGACCTGATGGCTCCTTGCTGTCCCCAGTCCACCTGGTTGTGCTGCTGCTCCAGTTTCAGCTGTTCTGCCTGCAGCTATGAAACCCTGACCTGTTCACCGGACGTGCTACCTGTCCCAGACCTGCTGTTTTCAACTCTCTCTCTACCGCACCTGCTGTCTCTAACTCTGAATAATCGGCTATGAAAAGCCAACTGAAATATACTCCTGAGGTGGTGACTTGCTGCACCCTCGACAACTACTGTGATTATTATTATTTGACCCTGCTGGTCATCTATGAACATTTGAACATCTTGGCCATGTTTTGTTATAATCTCCACCCGGCACAGCCAGAAGAGGACTGGCCAGCCCTCATAGCCTGGTTCCTCTCCAGGTTTATAATCTCCACCCGGCACAGCCAGAAGAGGACTGGCCACCCCTCATAGCCTGGTTCCTCTCTACCCGGCACAGCCAGAAGAGGACTGGCCACCCCACATAGCCTGGTTCCTCTCTAGGTTTCTTCCTAGGTTTTAGCCTTTCTAGGGAGTTTTCCTAGCCACCGTGCTTCTACACCTGCATTGCTTTCTGTTTGGGGTTTTAGGCTGGGTTTCTGTACAGCACTTTGAGATATCAGCTGATGTAAGATATTTTGAATTTGATTGATACACAATCCATGTCTCAAGGCTTACAAATCCTTCTTTAACCTGTCTCCTCCCCTTCATCTACATGTCTCCTCCCCTTCATCTACATGTCTCCTCCCCTTCATCTACACTGATTGAAGTGGATGTGACATCAATAAGGAATCGTATCTTTCACCTGGATTCACCTGGTCAGTCTGTCATGGAAAGAGCAGCTGTTCCTAATGTTTTGTGCACTGTGAACAATATGTTTGAAACATCAAATCACAAAGTCGCAGTATCGAATCACATCACAATACATAGAGAATCATGAGAATCACAATACATAGAGAA
This sequence comes from Oncorhynchus keta, assembly GCF_023373465.1. Lineage (NCBI taxonomy): Eukaryota > Metazoa > Chordata > Actinopteri > Salmoniformes > Salmonidae > Oncorhynchus > Oncorhynchus keta. Next base: position 4,236,493 of record NC_068455.1, read on the forward strand.
TCACAGTACATAGAGAATCAGTATGGTGATACTGGCCATCCATTCCCAGCCCTAGTGGTCATGGTAGAGACGGTTGGTCTTGTCCTCTCTTAGTGATCGCATGCGGTCCTTTGAACGCAATGATTGTAAGTCGCTCTTGAGTGTTTGCTAAATAACTCATAATGTAAAATGTATGCCATCTATGTCTATGCTGGTCCCAGATCTGTGTGTGCTGACCTGTCAACTCCTATGGTCGTTACCTAGCCTGGTCCCAGATCTGTGTGTGCTGACCTGTCAACTCCTTTGGTCATTACCTAGCCTGATCCCAGATCTGTTTGTGTTGTCCTGTCAACTCCTATGGTCATTACCTAGCCTGATCCCAGATCTGTGTGTGCTGACCTGTCAACTCCTATGATCATTACCTAGCCTGATCCCAGATCTGTTTTGTGTTGTCCTGTCAACTCCTATGGTCATTACCTAGCCTGATCCCAGATCTGTTTGTGTTGTCTTGTCAACTCCTATGATCGTTACCTAGCCTGGTCCCAGATCTGTTTGTGTTGTCTTGTCAACTCCTATGGTCATTACCTAGCCTGATCCCAGATCATACTATTATATTATAATGAAGTCTATGATTTGATAGAGCAGTCTGACTGAGCGGTGGTAGGCAGCAGTAGGCTCGTAAGCATTCATTCAAACTTTACAGCGTTTGCCAGCAGCTCTTAGCAATGCTTGAAGCATTTACATTACATTTACATTTAAGTCATTTAGCAGACGCTCTTATCCAGAGCACTTACAAATTGGTGCATACACCTTATGACAACCAGTGGAACAGCCACTGCATCTAAATCTTGTTGGGGGGGAGAATGAGAAGGATTACTTACCCTTACTTACCCTATCCTAGGTATTCCTTGAAGAGGTGGGGTTTCAGGTCTCTTGGTGATTGACTCCGCTGTCTGGCGTCGTGAGGAGTTTGTTCCACCATTGGGGGCCAGAGCCAGTTTTGACTGGGCTGAGCGGTGTACTTCCTCAGTGGTAGGGAGGCGAGCAGGCCAGAGGTGGATGAATGCCCTTGTTTGGGTGTAGGGCCTGATCAGAGCCTGGAGGTACTGAGGTGCCGTTCCCCTCACAGCTCCGTTGAGCACCATGGTCTTGTAATGCGAACTCAACTGGAAGCCATGGAGAGAGCGGAGGAGCGGGGTGATGTGAAAGAACTTGGGAAGGTTGAACACCAGACGGGCTGCGCGTTCTGGATGAGTTGTAGGGGTTTAATGGCACAGGCAGGGAGCCCAGCCAACAGCGAGTTGCAGTAATCAAGACGGGAGATGACAAGTGCCTGGATTAGGACCTGTTCCTGTGTGAGGCAGGGTCGTACTCTGCGGATGTTGTAGAGCATGAACCTACAGGAACGGGACACCGCCTGAGAACGTCAGGGTGTTGTCCAGGATCACGCCAAGGTTCTTAGCGCTCTGGGAGGAGGACACAATGGAGTTGTCAACCGTGATGAGATCTGTCCTTCCCGGGAGGAAGAGGAGCTCCGTCTTGCTGAGTTCAGCTTGAGGTGGTGATCCGTCATCCACACTGATATGTCTGCCAGACATGCAGAGATGCGACCCACCTGGTCATCAGAAGGGGGAAAGGAGAAGATTAATTGTGTGTCCTGCATAGCAATGATAGGAGAGACCATGTGAGGTTGACAGAGCCAAGTGACTTGGTGTATAGCGAGAATAAGAGGGGCCTAGAACAGAGCCCTCACCAGTGGTGATGGTGAGGAGACAGATTACCTGGTAGCCCTGTCAGGTCCCAGTGGGCCGCGCCGGAGATGCCCAACTGGAGAGGGTGGAGAGGAGGATCTGATGGTTCACAGTATCGAAGGCAGCCGATAGGTCTAGAAGGATGAGAGCAGAGGAGAGAGAGTTAGCTTTAGCAGTGCGGAGCGCCTCCGTGATGGAGAAGAGCAGTCTCAGTTGAATGACTAGTCTTGAAACCTGACTCAAGAAGGTCATTCTGAGAGAGATAGCGGTCTGTTTTGGAGAGAAAGAGAGAAGGGATGGTCTGTAGTTGTTGACATCGGAGGGATCTGTAGGTTTTTTCAGAAGGGGTGCAACTCTCGCTCTCTTGACCGTAGCCGGTCAGGGATGAGTTGATGAGCGAGGTGAGGTAAGGGAGAAGGTCTCCGGAAATGGTCTGGAGAAGAGAGGAGGGGGATAGGGTCAGCGGGCAGGTTGTTGGGCGGCCGGCCGTCACACCATCTGGAGAGAGGGGGAGAAAGAGGTCAGAGCATAGGGTAGGGCAGTGTGAGCAGAACCAGCGGTGTCGTTTGACTTAGCAAACGAGGATGGATGTCATGACCTTCTTTTCAAAATGGTTGACGAAGTCATCTGCAGAGAGGGAGGAGGGAGGGGGGGGATTCAGGAGGGAGGAGAAGGTGGCAAAGAGCTTCCTAGGGTTAGGGCAGATGCTTGGAATTTAGAATGGTAGAAAGTGGCTTTAGCAGCAGAGACAGAGGAGGAAAATGTAGAGAGGAGGGAGTGAAAGGATGCCAGGTCCCAGATCTCCATTTTTCGGCTGCCCGGAGCCCTGTTCTGTGAGCTCCAATGAGTCGTCGAGCCACGGAGCGGGAGGGAGGACCGAGCCGGCCTGGAGGATAGGGGACATAGTCAAAGGTGCAGTAAGGGAGGAGGGAGGGTTGAGGAGGCAGAATCAGGAGATAGGTTGGAGAAAGTTTGAGCAGAGGAAGAGAAGATAGGATGGAAGAGGAGAGAGTAGCGGGGAGAGAGAGCGAAGATTGGGACGGCGCGATACCATCCGAGTAGGGGCAGTGTGGGAAGTGTTGGATGAGAGCAGAAAAGGATACAAGGTAGTGGTCGGAGACTTGGAGGGAGTTGCAATGAGGTTATGGAAGAACAGCATCTAGTAAAGATGAGGTCAGTCTGCCTTGTGAGTAGGGGGAGGGTGATTTCAAAGAGGAGAGGAGTAAAGAGGCAGAGAGGAATGAGTCAAAGGTGACTTAAAGTCGCCCAGAACTGTGAGAGGTGAGCCGTCCTCAGGAAAGGAGCTTATCAAGGCATCAAGCTCATTGATGAACTCTCCGAGGAACCTGGAGGGCGATAAATGATAAGGATGTTAAGCTTGAAAGGGCTGGTAACTGTGACAGCATGGAATTCAAAGGAGGCAATAGACAGATGGGTAAGGGGAGAAAGAGAAAGACCACTTGGGAGAGATGAGGATCCCGGTGCCACCACCCCGCTGACCAGAAGCTCTCGGGGTGTGCGAGAACACGTGGGCGGACGAGGAGAGAGCAGTAGGAGTAGCAGTGTTATCTGTGGTGATCCATGTTTCCGTCAGTGCCAAGAAGTCAAGGGACTGGAGGAGGCATAGGCTGAGATGAACTCTGCCTTGTTGGCCGCAGATTGGCAGTTCCAGAGGCTACCAGAGACCTGGAACTCCACGTGGGTCGTACGCGCTGGGACCACCAGGTTAGGGTGGCGCTGAAGCACAGCGCTGTTTATGACTTCAAGCCTATCAACTCCCGAGATGAGGCTGGTGTAACCGATGTGAAATGGCTAGCTAGTTAGCGGGGTGCGCGCTAACAGCGTTTCAAACGTCACTCGCTCTGAGACTTGGAATATTTATTCCCCTTGCTCTGCATGGGTAACGGTGCTTTGAGGGTGGCTGTTGTCGATGTGTTCCTGGTTCAAGCCCAGGTAGGAGTGAGGAGAGGGACGGAAGCTATACTGTTACACTGGCAATACTTAAGTGCCTATAAGAACATCCAATAGTCAAAGGTTAATGAAATACAAAAGGTATAGAGAGAAATAGTCCTATAAATACTATATTAACTACAACCTAAAACTTCTTACCTGGGAATATTGAAGACTCATGTTAAAAGGAACCACCAGCTTTCATATGTTCTCATGTTCTGAGCAAGGAACTGAAACGTTAGCTTTCTTACATGGCACATAGTGCACTTTTACTTTGTTCTCCAACACTTTGTTTTTGCATTATATTTAAACCATATAGAACATGTTTCATTATTTACTTGAGGCTAAATAGATTTTATTTATGTATTAGTTCAAATAAAAATGTTAATTCAGTATTGTTGTAATTGTCATTATATATAACTCACCGACTCATCGGTGTCTGCTTTTTTTGGTCCTCCAATAATCGGTATCGACGTTGAAAAATCATTATCAGTCGACCTCTAGATCTAATATCCCATAAACCTTTGCTTAAATGAGGAAGAATTCTAAGCAATGGCACCAGCTATGCTAGTTGGCAACGACGCTGGTCCCATGACGCAACCGCACCCTGGGTGTCTTCAATCTAACCGTGCCATTTTGTCTGCGTCAGGTCTTCTGGAGGAGAGGGCCCTGCTGCTGGGTCGGATGGGGAAACACGAACAGGCCCTCTTCATCTACGTACACGTCCTGAAGGATACACACATGGCAGAGGAGTGAGTACTACTGCCTAGACACACACACTGACTCACCTGAAGGATACACACATGGCAGAGGAGTGAGTACTACTGCCTAGACACACACACACTGACTCACCTGAAGGATACACACACACACACATGGCAGAGGAGTGAGTACTACTGCCTAGACACACACACACTGACTCACCTGAAGGACACACACATGGCAGAGGAGTGAGTACTACTGCCTAGACACACACACACTGACTCACCTGAAGGATACACACATGGCAGAGGAGTGAGTACTACTGCCTAGACACACACACTGACTCACACACGGTTGGTTAGCCTTTATTCCCCTCTGAAGTCTACTGAGACGCTTGTGCCAACAGGGAAAGCAGCCTTTATTCCCCCCGACTTGGTGGGGGCTGTGGAAAGGGGAGGAGATTTAACCAGTGTACATTATTGCAAGTTTATGCAGATGGACTTGGAACATGACCGCCAAGCCGCGCTTTTTAACACCTGGTTGCCAGCTGCACCAATGTGTCAGAGGAAACACTGTTAAACTGGCGACTGAGGTCAGCCTGCAGGCACCCGGCCCACCACAAGGAGTCGCTAGAGCGCGATGAGACAAGTAAAGCCCCCTCCCCCCCGGCCAAACCCTATTGGACTCCCGGTCACGAATCCTAGGCTGTAATGATGCCGAGCCTTAAACGGCTGCGCCGCTCGGGAGGCCTGACAATGACACGTTTTAAATCTGTTTCCCCGCACAACTTTCAGGTTAAATAGATTACCTTTTTTGTCTGAGTTCTAGTTGGAGCTGATGCCTCGTTCCCCTTCCGAGCCAAATGTCTGAACTTATCGGTCTGATTTGAAGATGCCACCTCCAGAATTGCTGTTGAGGAATAGGTATACATTTTTTCAGTTCAGTTTAATAATTATTATTGAGGTATAATTATTTCAGTTTCTCCATCGTAAAGACCCCCCCCACCCGAACAAGGACACCCCTGTCAACCCAGACCTTCCATAGAAATGGTTTCTTATCTATATTGAGCTTAGGATTCAGCCAGATTCCAGCTGAAAGATTTAAGTAGGGGTTGACCTTGAACCTAAGAGACAGAGCTGTAATCTCTGCCAAACGTGCTTCTACAAAGTATTGACTTAGGGGTTTGAATACATATGTAAAGTAGATATTTCTGTATTTCATTTTTAAATACATTTTGTAAACATTTCTAAAAAAAAAACATATTTTCACTTTGTCGTTATGGGGTTATTGTGTGTATATTTTTATTTTTATCTATTTAGCTTTTATTTTATCACAACAAAATGTGGAATAAGTCAAAGGGTACGACTACAAGTCTCTAATAGTGTTCAAGCGTGCTAATGGTAAATCTCCCTGCATCTTGTTTATCATTTTGTCATCGTGGTTAGACTTAGGTCTATGTCTCTTTATTGGCTGATTGTAATTACAATGTTCGAGAGCAGACTGTCCAAGCTAACAACAACACCTGGTTAGTCCCTTTTTTTTCTTCTCAGACAATATTGCTTGACTACGTTTTCCTGGAGTTCGTAGGACTGTCAACAGAAGAATGTGCCTTTCCAGGCACCGTACCTCACCTTCCACGGCAGAGGCTAAATACACCGGGACTCTTTCATCTCTGTTCATCTTTCATCATCTCTCTTCTGAGCTTTATTTCCATCCTGATTCTGGGAATCTTCCAATTAGGATTTCTGGAAAAACCTGTCAATTTTGGGGAAAGTTACAGGACATTTTTTGCAACTTTTTACTGAGGAGGGAGTGCATAAAGTCTCCCACTAAAACATCCAACCAGCCATTAACAACAACATGCTGATTCAAAACTCTTGTTGTGAATCGTCACGTGTTCTTCTCTCACTCCAAGATGATTTTGTGTTGCTCTCCCCTCAGGTACTGTCATAGGCATTATGACAGAGAGACGGACAGAAGCCAGGATGTGAGTAACCCCTTATGACTGACGCATACCTACATACCTGCCTCGTTAACCCTCTATCTGTTATCCCAGTGGTACTATGATACAGGTGTACCTGTCTGTTATCCCAGTGGTACTATGATACAGGTCTACCTGTCTGTTATCCCAGTGGTACTATGATACAGGTGTACCTGTCTGTTAACCCAGTGGTATTATGATACAGGTGTACCTGTCTGTTAACCCAGGGTATAATGATACAGGTGTACCTGTCTGTTAACCCAGTGGTATAATGATACAGGTGTACCTGTCTGTTATCCCAGTGGTACTATGATACAGGTGTACCTGTCTGTTAACCCAGTGGTACTATGATACAGGTTTACCTGTCTGTTAACCCAGTGGTATTACGATACAGGTGTACCTGTCTGTTAACCCAGTGGTATTATGATACAGGTGTACCTGTCTGTTAACCCAGTGGTACTATGATACAGGTGTACCTGTCTGTTAACCCAGTGGTACTATGATACAGGTGTACCTGTCTGTTAACCCAGTGGTACTATGATACAGGTGTACCTGTCTGTTAACCCAGTGGTATAATGATACAGGTGTACCTGTCTGTTAACCCAGTGGTACTATGATACAGGTGTACCTGTCTGTTAACCCAGTGGTACTATGATACAGGTGTACCTGTCTGTTAACCCAGTGGTACTATGATACAGGTGTACCTGTCTGTTAACCCAGTGGTATTACGATACAGGTGTACCTGTCTGTTAACCCAGGGGTATAATGATACAGGTGTACCTGTCTGTTAACCCAGTGGTACTATGATACAGGTGTACCTGTCTGTTAACCCAGTGGTATAATGATACAGGTGTACCTGTCTGTTAACCCAGTGGTACTATGATACAGGTGTACCTGTCTGTTAACCCAGTGGTATTATGATACAGGTGTACCTGTCTGTTAACCCAGTGGTACTATGATACAGGTGTACCTGTCTGTTAACCCAGTGGTACTATGATACAGGTGTACCTGTCTGTTAACCCAGGGGTATAATGATACAGGTGTACCTGTCTGTTAACCCAGTGGTATAATGATACAGGTGTACCTGTCTGTTAACCCAGTGGTATTATGATACAGGTGTACCTGTCTGTTAACCCAGTGGTATAATGATACAGGTGTACCTGTCTGTTAACCCAGTGGTACTATGATACAGGTGTACCTGTCTGTTAACCCAGTGGTATTATGATACAGGTGTACCTGTCTGTTAACCCAGTGGTATAATGATACAGGTGTACCTGTCTGTTAACCCAGTGGTACTATGATACAGGTGTACCTGTCTGTTAACCCAGTGGTACTATGATACAGGTGTACCTGTCTGTTAACCCAGTGGTACTATGATACAGGTGTACCTGTCTGTTAACCCAGTGGTACTATGATACAGGTGTACCTGTCTGTTAACCCAGTGGTACTATGATACAGGTGTACCTGTCTGTTAACCCAGTGGTACTATGATACAGGTGTACCTGTCTGTTAACCCAGTGGTACTATGATACAGGTGTACCTGTCTGTTAACCCAGGGGTATAATGATACAGGTGTACCTGTGGTATTATGATACAGGTGTACCTGTCTGTTATCCCAGTGGTACTATGATACAGGTGTACCTGTCTGTTAACCCAGTGGTATTATGATACAGGTGTACTTGTCTGTTAACCCAGTGGTATAATGATACAGGTGTACCTGTCTGTTAAACCAGTGGTACAATGATACAGGTGTACCTGTCTGTTAAACCAGTGGTATAATGATACAGGTGTACCTGTCTGTTAACCCAGTGGTACTATGATACAGGTGTACCTGTCTGTTAAACCAGTGGTACAATGATACAGGTGTACCTGTCTGTTAACCCAGTGGTACTATGATACAGGTGTACCTGTCTGTTAACCCAGTGGTACTATGATACAGGTGTACCTGTCTGTTAACCCAGTGGTACAATGATACAGGTGTACCTGTCTGTTAAACCAGTGGTATAATGATACAGGTGTACCTGTCTGTTAACCCAGTGGTACTATGATACAGGTGTACCTGTCTGTTAAACCAGTGGTACAATGATACAGGTGTACCTGTCTGTTAACCCAGTGGTACTATGATACAGGTGTACCTGTCTGTTAAACCAGTGGTACAATGATACAGGTGTACCTGTCTGTTAACCCAGTGGTATAATGATACAGGTGTACCTGTCTGTTAACCCAGTGGTATAATGATACAGGTGTACCTGTCTGTTAACCCAGGGGTATAATGATACAGGTGTACCTGTGGTATTATGATACAGGTGTACCTGTCTGTTATCCCAGTGGTACTATGATACAGGTGTACCTGTCTGTTAACCCAGTGGTATTATGATACAGGTGTACCTGTCTGTTAACCCAGTGGTATAATGATACAGGTGTACCTGTCTGTTAACCCAGTGGTACTATGATACAGGTGTACCTGTCTGTTAACCCAGTGGTATTATGATACAGGTGTACCTGTCTGTTAACCCAGTGGTACTATGATACAGGTGTACCTGTCTGTTATCCCAGTGGTACTATGATACAGGTGTACCTGTCTGTTAACCCAGTGGTACTATGATACAGGTGTACCTGTCTGTTAACCCAGTGGTACTATGATACAGGTGTACCTGTCTGTTAACCCAGTGGTACTATGATACAGGTGTACCTGTCTGTTAACCCAGTGGTACTATGATACAGGTGTACCTGTCTGTTAACCCAGTGGTACTATGATACAGGTGTACCTGTCTCTACTGCGCATGTACCTGTCCCCTCCTGACGTCCACTGTCTTGGGCCAATCAAAATGGAGCTGTTGGAGCCACAGGCCAATCTAATTGCAGCTCTACATGTCCTGGAGCTGCACCACAGCAAGCTGAATACAACTAAGGTAGGTTGCACCACAGCAAGATGAATACAACTAAGGTAGGTTACACCACAGCAAGATTATTACAACTAAGGTAGGTTACACCACAGCAAGATGATTACAACTAAGGTAGGTTGCACCACAGCAAGATGAATACAACTAAGGTAGGTTGCACCACAGCAAGATGAATACAACTAAGGTAGGTTGCACCACAGCAAGGTGAATACAACTAAGGTAGGTTGCACCACAGCAAGGTGAATACAACTAAGGTAGGTTGCACCACAGCAAGATGAATACAACTAAGGTAGGTTGCACCACAGCAAGATGATTACAACTAAGGTAGGTTACACCACAGCAAGATGATTACAACTAAGGTAGGTTGCACCACAGCAAGATGAATACAACTAAGGTAGGTTGCACAACAGCAAGTTGAATATAACTAAGGTAGGTTACACCACACCACAGCAAGATGAATACAACTAAGGTAGGTTGCACCACACCACAGCAAACTGAATACAACTAAGGTAGGTTACACCACAGCAAGATGAATACAACTAAGGTAGGTTACACCACAGCAAGATGAATACAACTAAGGTAGGTTGCACCACACCACAGCAAGATGAATACAACTAAGGTAGGTTGCACCACACCACAGCAAGATGAATACAACTAAGGTAGGTTGCACCACACCACAGCAAGATGAATACAACTAAGGTAGGTTGCACCACACCACAGCAAGATGAATACAACTAAGGTAGGTTGCACCACACCACAGCAAGATGAATACAACTAAGGTAGGTTGCACCACAGCAAGATGAATACAACTAAGGTAGGTTGACTCAAACGATGTCAATTAGCCTATCAGAAGCTTCTAAAGCCATGACATCCTTTTCTTGAATTTTCCAAGCTGTTTAAAGGCACAGTCAACTTAGTGTATGTAAACGTCTGACCCACTGGAATTGTGACACAGTGAATTATAAGTGAAATAATCTGTCTGTAAACAATTGTTGGAAAAATGACTTGTGTCATGCACAAAGTAGATGTCCTAACCGACTTGCCAAAACCTATTGTTTGTTAACAAGAAATGTGTGGAGTGGTTGAAAAACGAGTTTTAATGACTCCAACCTAAGTGTATGTATATTTCTGACTTCAACTGTATCTATATTATATATATATATATATATTATATCTCTCCACCAGGCCATCGACCTGCTGCCAGCCAACACTCAGATCAGAGAGATCTGTGTGTTCCTGGAGAGTGTCCTGGAGGAAAAGGCCCAGAGGAAACGCTTTGACCAGGTGCTCAAGAGTCTGCTGCAGGCCGAGTTCCTACGGGTGAGAGAGAGAGAGTGAGAGAGAGTGAGAGAGAGTGAGAGAGAGTGAGAGAGAGTGAGTGAGTGAGTGAGTGAGTGGTGGTGGTGAGAGAGTGAGTGAGTGAGTGAGTGAGTGAGTGAGTGAGTGAGTGAGTGTGTGAGAGAGTGGCTCTGTGTGTTGGTGTCGTGTCCTATGTAACTGTCCTGTACCAGAACCTCTTTCAAAACTTCAGAAGGAAGGGAGGAAGCTCTTGAGTTTGAAGGTAGGCCTTGAAATACATCCACAGGTACACCTCTTAAATTGACTCAAATGATGCCAATTAGCCTATCAGAAGCTTCTAAAGCCACGACATCATTTTCAGAGCTTCCTCCCTTCTGATGTTTGAGGAGAAGATTAAAGGAAAGAGCACGCGAGCAACTACCTTTGGAGATTCAAACCTGATGTTTTGTTTGTGGTCTGTCTGACGTGTGTGTTTAGGTCCAGGAGGAACGTATCTTCCATCAGCAGGTGAAGTGTATCATCACAGAGGAAAAGACCTGCAGGGTCTGTAAGAAGAAGATAGGAAACAGGTAAACTTTTTTTATTTTACCCTTATTTTCCCTGGTAAATTGACTGAGAACACATTCTCATGTACAGCAATGACCTGGGGAATAGTTACAGGGGTGAGGAGGGGGGTGAATGAGCCAATTGTAAACTGGGGATGATCAGGTGGCCATGATGGTTTGAGGGCCAGATTGGGACTTTAGCCTGGACATTGGGTTTAACACCCCTTGTGATAAGTGCCATTGGATCTTTAATGACCTCAGACAGTCAGGACACCTGTTTCACGTCCCACCCGAAAGACGGCACCCTACGCAGGGCAGTGTCCCCAATCACTGCCCTGGGGCATTGGGATATTTATTTTAGACCAGAGGAAAGAGTGCCTCCTATAGGCCCTCCAACACCACTTCCAGCAGCATCTGGTCTCTCATCCAGGGACCCGACCAGGACCAACCCTGCTTAGCTTCAGAAGCAAGCCAGCAGTGGTATGCAGGATGGTATGTTGCTGACCAGGACCAACCCTGCTCTTCAATATCCAGCAGTGGTATGCAGGGTGGTATAAGGACCAACCCTATAACTATCAGTCAACAGCAGTGGTATGCATTATGCTGCTGAAAACCTGTTGCTTCAAAATCTGTAGTAGGGTGTCTATGTTGCTGACCAGGAAACCCTGCTTAGCTTCCAAGCCAGCAGTGCCTTCGCCAGGTATCCCAACGGTGTTGTGGTTCATTACTTCTGCTGTAAGGACCAGCAGTGGTAACCCTGCAGCTTCCAGAAGCAAATGGTATGCAGGGTGCTTCAGAAGCAAGCCAGCAGTGGTATGCCTTGCTGACCAGGACACCCTGCTAGCCCCAAGCCAGCAGTGGTATGCAGGGTGGTACTGCTGGCTATTCTAATATCAATGCTTTATAAACACCTATAACTATGTCATACATCCTTTATTATGTGATAGAACCTGTTCCCGCTGTAGTAAAGGCTGTCTATGTACTAAAAGCACCCTGGAAGTGGTTTGAAAGGTATCACAGCAGTGTTGGGTTCATATTCAGGAGGACCGAGGGGTGACTCCATCTCTGGAACTCTGGCTGCTTCACTCTGGAACTCTGGCTGGTTCTCTGGATACTCTGACCGCTGGTTCTCTCTGGAACTGACAGAATGGTTCTCTCTGGAACTCTGGCTGCTTCCTCTGGAACTCTGGCTGGTTTCTCTGGAACACTGGCTGCTTCTCTCATGGAACTCTGGACTCTTCTCTCTGGAACTCTGGCTGCTTCTCTCTGGAACTCTGGCTGCTTCTCTCTGGAACTCTGGCTGCTTCTCTCTGGAACTCTGGCTGCTTCTCTCTGGAACTCTGGCTGCTTCTCTCTGGAACTCTGGCTGCTTCTCTCTGGAACTCTGGCTGCTTCTCTCTGGAACTCTGGCTGCTTCTCTCTGGAACTCTGGCTGCTTCACTCTGGAACTCTGGCTGCTTCACTCTGGAACTCTGGCTGCTTCTCTCTGGAACTCTGGCTGCTTCTCTCTGGAACTCTGGCTGCTTCTCTCTGGAACTCTGGCTGCTTCTCTCTGGAACTCTGGAACTGCTACCAGCTACCTATTCTGCCCCACAACCCCAGCTACCTGCTAAACTACAGTACCTGTAGCTATTCTACCAACTACTCTGCTACAGTGACTACTCTGCCCCCTCCCTCTCTCATCCTCAGACTCTACAGAGACTATATAGACTAACTCTTATTCTCTGATGCCTTGTGACTTTTAAGAATGTCCTTAAAAGCAGCCATTTTCTTTTCAGTTAGCGTGTGTTTCTGAGGGAATGGTTGTTATGTTTTCAGTTAGCGTGTGTTTCTGAGGGAATGGTTTTCAGTTAGCGTGTGTTTCTGAGGGAATGGTTGTTATGTTTTCAGTTAGCGTGTGTTTCTGAGGGAATGGTTTTCAGTTAGCGTGTGTTTCTGAGGGAATGGTTTTCAGTTAGCGTGTGTTTCTGAGGGAATGGTTTTCAGTTAGCGTGTGTTTCTGAGGGAATGGTTTTCAGTTTGCGTGTGTTTCTGAGGGAATGGTTTTCATGTTTTCAGTTAGCGTGTGTTTCTGAGGGAATGGTTTTCAGTTAGCGTGTGTTTCTGAGGGAATGGTTTTCAGTTAGCGTGTGTTTCTGAGGGAATGGTTTTCAGTTAGCGTGTGTTTCTGAGGGAATGGTTTTCAGTTAGCGTGTGTTTCTGAGGGAATGGTTTTCAGTTAGCGTGTGTTTCTGAGGGAATGGTTTTCATGTTTTCAGTTAGCATGTGTGTTTCTGAGGGAATGGGTTAAAAAAACAGACTTCAGATTCAAACTTAACGACTCCATTTGGTCCATTTGCAAAAACACTTTTCAGATCCGCTGCAGCGATATAACCTCTTCTGAAAACTCTTTTTTTTTTTTTTTTTTTTTTTTAGATCATCCTTTATTTGGATGTAGATCCACTGTTTCAAAATGTGTCTTTTTAGTGATTGATACAATATATTCATTCATTTTTGGGAAAAACCTGAAAGAAAAATGATGTCAGCATCTCAGCCCATGTTTCCTTATTCCAGAAGTGATCGGTGAAATGAAATGGTTCTGTCTTTATCATGAGTGTACGTCACATTGGAATGAAAGTTAAGATATGGGGATGAATCCCAAAATGGCACCCTTTTCCATTTTATAGTGCACTACTATATAGCCCTATAGGGTTCTGGTGAAAAGTAGTGCACTATATAGCCCTATAGGGTTCTGGTGAAAAGTAGTGCACTATATAGGGCATAGGGTGCCATTTTGGGATGCATGCATTATATATGTCGCAGTTGTATCCTCGCAACATTGTAAATAAATATGTGCAGCATCAACCAACCGTCCGTCTGTTTATTAAAGATGTAGCTAGCTATATTCAACCAACCGTTCATCTGTTTATTAAAGATGTAGCTAGCTATACTCAACCAACCGTCCATCTGTTTATTGAAGGAGATGTAGCTAGCTACACTCAACCAACCGTCCGTCTGTTTATTGAAGGAGATGTAGCTAGCTATACTCAACCAACCGTCCGTCTGTTTATTAAAGATGTAGCTAGCTATATTCAACCAACCGTTCATCTGTTTATTAAAGATGTAGCTAGCTATACTCAACCAACCGTCCATCTGTTTATTGAAGGAGATGTAGCTAGCTATACTCAACCAACCGTCCATCTGTTTATTGAAGGAGATGTAGCTAGCTATACTCAACCAACCGTCCATCTGTTTATTGAAGGAGATGTAGCTAGCTATATTCAACCAACCGTCCATCTGTTTATTGAAGGAGATGTAGCTAGCTATACTCAACCAACCGTCCATCTGTTTATTGAAGGAGATGTAGCTAGCTATACTCAACCAACCGTCCATCTGTTTATTGAAGGAGATGTAGCTAGCTATACTCAACCAACCGTCCATCTGTTTATTGAAGGAGATGTAGCTAGCTATACTCAACCAACCGTCCATCTGTTTATTGAAGGAGATGTAGCTAGCTATACTCAACCAACCGTCCATCTGTTTATTGAAGGAGATGTAGCTAGCTATACTCAACCAACCGTCCATCTGTTTATTGAAGGAGATGTAGCTAGCTATACTCAACCAACCACCTGTTTTGTTTTTGAGGAGTACATTTGTACGGAATGGGGTGAGTTTACGTTAGCTAGCTACAGTATACTCAGTCTGTTGCACCAGCTCACCATTTAACCTTCAAAACATTGGTACCATTATATAAAGAGAGAGAGAGAGAGATTATGAACAGTTTATTGTTTAAGCTTTTTCTTATATTTTTTACTGAGCAAATCAAACCGCTATGTCAGTATTGCACTAATTGATTATAATAAACATGACTTTACACTCATATGTGTCATTTTAATGTCTTGGACGCCATGGTTGGTAATGAAAGAACAAGCTATACAAATGTCATCAGCCATATGTACCAGATACTCATGGTGTTTATACCTCGTCCAACGACACGACGACTGCAGGCTCCTTCTGGACAATAAAACGACAGTAAGAGCTAAGAAGAGATGGAAAAATACCAACACAAAGTAAATATCTCAGTTTAACAGAATAAACATTGTAGCGTCAGTATAATACAGGAAGGTACAATTTATAGTCCAATATTTACACTTGTTTTGGGGAAAGGGGGGGTTGATGGGCCAAGGGTTTAAATTGTGCAGTATTATTATAATGATTCAAGTATTTTAATTGACATCACAATAGCCAGGAAAACCACCCTAAAATGAAGGAACCTATAATTAAACCTTGAGAAGGATCAGGCTCAGAGAAACGGTGTGTTGTAGAGGGGGATCTAACCCTGTCCCTCCTACCATGTCTATGTTGTAGAGGGGACCCCGCCCCCCCCTGTCCCTCCTACCATGTCTGTTGTAGAGGGGGGGATCTAACCCCTGTCCCTCCTACCATGTCTATGTTGTAGAGGGGGATCTAACCCTGTCCCTCCTACCATGTCTATGTTGTAGAGGGGACCCCGCCCCCCCCTGTCCCTCCTACCATGTCTGTTGTAGAGGGGGGGATCTAACCCCTGTCCCTCCTACCATGTCTATGTTGTAGAGAGGGGGATCTAACCCCTGTCCCTCCTACCATGTCTATGTTGTAGAGAGGGGGATCTAACCCCTGTCCCTCCTACCATGTCTATGTTGTAGAGAGGGGAATCGTTCAGAACTAACCTGCTCGGGGGCGGGCTAACTCAGGAGGGGGCGGGCTAACTCAGGAGGGGGCGGGCTAACTCCATTTATATTGAACGAAGTGTCTTGAAGCAGCGAGTTGAGGACCAATGAAATCAGATTTCATCCCTCTCGCAAAGATCGTGTCATCCCCTTCATTTGAGAGAGATTTGAATCATCAAATGTTTTTTTTTTTTGGGGGTGTAAAGACTGCGTTAAAAAGAGCAAGAGAACAAAGACGGCACTTTTCAAAAAGCCTATTTCAAACCATAACCTGCTGAATTTGGACAATACTTTTAATTCCTTTGCTCTGAAATTACCTATCTGTGCAGGTCGAGATGGACCTGGCTGTCATGAGCTTCTCCATTATCTGGTATTACTGCAGTCTCAGTGTATCGGTCGGGTGACGTTGGTGGCCAACAAGTGACGAGAGTGTGAAGTGACAACAAGCGTAGACCAAATATGGACCTTTTTCTCCAGGGAAACGACCCAGGACCTTTTTTTAATTCAGGGCGAAAGAAACAACAGAATACGCCACAGCACAAAAACGTGTGTAATTCGGCTCTTACCCTTCCGGGGGCAACCCTCCCTCATGGCCAGTAGATGTCGCCAACGAGCAGGAAAATATCGGCCTTCACACCCTCTCACAACATTAAAAATAATGACAAGAAATGTTTCTTGAACTTATATCGCTCAGATATAGGACAAACACTTCAGAACAAACTTCCTTTACATTTTTGGGGGACACTATCTGTTATTCAATGTGTTTCTATAGGCTAATAGCAGTAAGGAGTATCTGTTATTCAATGTGTTTCTATAGGCTCATTTATTAGATCTGTTATTTTACCAGGTAAGTTGACTGAGAACACAATCTCATTTGCAGCAACGACCTGGGGAATAGTTACAGGGGAGAGGAGGGGGGGATGAATGAGACAACTATAAACTGGAGATTATTAGGTGGCCGTGATGGTTTGAGAATTTAGCCAGGACACCAGGGTTAACACCCCTACGATAAGTGCCATGGGATCTTTAATGACCTCAGAGAGTCAGGACACCTGTTTAACGTCCCGTCCGAAAGATGGCACACTACGCAGGGCAATGTCCCCAATCACTGCACTGGGGCATTGGGATATTTATTTTAGACCAGAGGAAAGAGAGCCTCCTACAGGCCCTCCAACACCACTTCCAGCAGCATCTGGTCTCCCATCCAGGGACCCGACCAGGACCAACCCTGCTTAGCTTCAGAAGCAAGCCAGCAGTGCTATGCAGGGTGGTATGCTGCTGGCAAACAGCAGTTTATAAAACAATGTGATACTTAAAGGGGTTCTTAAAATTGAACATCAAATAGCTAAATGATCCTTGTTACGACCTTCTTAGTCTGTTTAAATCCACCGTGGTCTGTAGTTTCGGTGTTTAAATACATCGTGGTCTGTAGTTTCTGTTTAAATACATCGTGGTCTGTGTTTCGGTGTTTAAATACATCGCGGTCTGTAGTTTCGGTGTTTAAATACATCGTGGTCTGTAGTTTCGGTGTTTAAATCCATCGCGGTCTGTAGTTTCAAATCCACCGCGGTCTGTAGTTTCGGTGTTTAAATACATCGCGGTCTGTAGTTTCGGTGTTTAAATACATCGCGGTCTGTAGTTTCGGTGTTTAAATCCATCGCGGTCTGTAGTTTCGGTGTTTAAATCCATCGCGGTCTGTAGTTTCGGTGTTTAAATCCATCACGGTCTGTAGTTTCGGTGTTTAAATCCATCGCGGTCTGTAGTTTCGGTGTTTAAATCCATCGGTCTGTAGTTTCTGTGTTTAAATCCATCGCGGTCTGTAGTTTCTGTGTTTAAATCCACCGCGGTCTGTAGTTTCGGTGTTTAAATCCACCGCGGTCTGTAGTTTCGGTGTTTAAATCCACCGCGGTCTGTAGTTTCGGTGTTTAAATCCATCGGTCTGTAGTTTCGGTGTTTAAATACATCGCGGTCTGTAGTTTCAGTGTTTAAATCCATCGGTCTGTAGTTTCGTGTTTAAATCCACCGCGGTCTGTAGTTTCGGTGTTTAAATCCATCGGTCTGTAGTTTCGGTGTTTAAATACATCGGTCTGTAGTTTCAGTGTTTAAATCCATCGGTCTGTAGTTTCAGTGTTTAAATCCATCGGTCTGTAGTTTCGGTGTTTAAATCCATCGGTCTGTAGTTTCGGTGTTTAAATCCATCGGTCTGTAGTTTCTGTGTTTAAATCCATCGCGGTCTGTAGTTTCGGTGTTTAAATCCACCGCGGTCTGTAGTTTCGGTGTTTAAATCCATCGGTCTGTAGTTTCGGTGTTTAAATACATCGCGGTCTGTAGTTTCAGTGTTTAAATCCATCGGTCTGTAGTTTCGGTGTTTAAATCCACCGCGGTCTGTAGTTTCGGTGTTTAAATCCATCGGTCTGTAGTTTCGGTGTTTAAATACATCGGTCTGTAGTTTCAGTGTTTAAATCCATCGGTCTGTAGTTTCAGTGTTTAAATCCATCGGTCTGTAGTTTCGGTGTTTAAATCCATCGGTCTGTAGTTTCGGTGTTTAAATCCATCGGTCTGTAGTTTCAGTGTTTAAATCCACCGCGGTCTGTAGTTTCGGTGTTTAAATCCATCGGTCTGTAGTTTCAGTGTTTAAATCCATCGGTCTGTAGTTTCGGTGTTTAAATCCATCGCGTTCTGTAGTTTCGGTGTTTAAATCCATCGGTCTGTAGTTTCGGTGTTTAAATCCACCGCGGTCTGTAGTTTCGGTGTTTAAATCCACCGCAGGGTCTGTAGTTTCGGTGTTTAAATCCATCGCGGTCTATAGTTTCGGTGTTTAAATCCATCGCGTTCTGTAATTTCGGTGTTTAAATCCATCGCGGTCTGTAGTTTCGGTGTTTAAATCCACCGCGGTCTGTAGTTTCGGTGTTTAAATCCACCGCGGTCTGTAGTTTCGGTGTTTAAATCCATCGCGGTCTGTAGTTTCAAAGTCGCGGTCTGTAGTTTCGGTGTTTAAATCCATCGCGGTCTGTAGTTTCGGTGTTTAAATCCATCGCGGTCTGTAGTTTCGGTGTTTAAATCCATCGCGGTCTGTAGTTTCGGTGTTTAAATCCATCGCGGTCTGTAGTTTCGGTGTTTAAATCCACCGCGGTCTGTAGTTTCGGTGTTTAAATCCATCGCGGTCTGTAGTTTCGGTGTTTAAATCCATCGCGGTCTGTAGTTTCGGTGTTTAAATCCATCGCGGTCTGTAGTTTCGGTGTTTAAATACATCGCGGTCTGTAGTTTCGGTGTTTAAATACATCGCGGTCTGTAGTTTCGGTGTTTAAATACATCGCGGTCTGTAGTTTCGGTGTTTAAATCCATCGCGGTCTGTAGTTTCGGTGTTTTATCCATCGCGGTCTGTAGTTTCAGTGTTCAGGGATTAGAACCTTTCCCCAGGACGTATTACTCTCTCTGTCACACACACACACACACGAGACAGAGACAGACCAGCCTGCATGCACACACACACACACTGATGCACACACACACTGATTCACACACACATTGAACGGCTCACACTGACACATACACACACACACACACACACACACACACACATAGCATCAGTAAACTGCTGTTGCTACATGAAGAGGAGAGGATACAACAGGTACACACACACACACACTGATTCTCACACACACACACACTGATTCTCACACACACACACTGATTCTCTCACACACACACACAAGCTCAGCGTAACCATAGCGAAGACACCGTCAGAGAGAGTGGTAAAATAATATAACCCATTTATGAGCTGATGAGATGCCTGGATTCCATCATTCATTCTCTCTGTCTACATCCCACATTACACCCTATTCCCTAAATAGTGCACTACTTTTGACCAGGGCCCACAGGGGGCACTATATAAGGGATAGGCTGCCATTTGGGATACAAGCTCATGTGATTGCATGAGTCATTTCTGTGGTTCATGTTGAAGTCAACTAGCTTCTACTGAAGAGGGAAATGCAGTTACAATGAGCTGAGAGGACTGTCGGTCCGAAACTATGAGCTGAGAGGACTGTCGGTCCGAAACTATGAGCTGAGGGGACTGTCGGTCCGAAACTATGAGCTGAGAGGACTGTCGGTCCGAAACTATGAGCTGAGAGGACTGAGCTGAGGGACTGGCGGTCCGAAAGCTGAGAGGACTGGCGGTGAGAGGACTGGCGGTCCGAAACTGAGCTGAGAGGACTGGCGGTCCGAAACTATGAGCTGAGAGGACTGTCGGTCCGAAACTATGAGCTGAGAGGACTGTCGGTCCGAAACTATGAGCTGAGAGGACTGTCGGTCCGAAACTATGAGCTGAGAGGACTGTCGGTCCGAAACTATGAGCTGAGAGGACTGTCGGTCCGAAACTATGAGCTGAGAGGACTGGCGGTCCCGAAACTATGAGCTGAGAGGACTGGCGGTCCGAAACTATGAGCTGGAGGACTGGCGGTCTATTTGATAAGATCCCTAGGGATGGCAGAAGTGAGTGCTACGGGGGCGGTAGTCATTTAGTTCAGTTATTTTGCCTTGGGTTTAGGAACAATGGTGGACATCTTGAAGCAAGTGGGGACAGCAGACAGGGTCTGTAAACACACCAGCCAGCTGGTCTGCGCATGCTCTGAGGACACAGCTAGGGATGCCGTCTGGGTCAGCAACCTTCCGAGGGTTAACACGTTTAAATGTCTTACTCACGTCGGCCACCGAGAAGGAGAGTCCCGCTTGAATTCACGCTCTTGGACACAGCTATTAGCATCCGTAGCATTCTTCAACCTCGTTTTGGAGTTGCGACGAATCCTCGACCTCGGCTGCAGCACGCGGTCATCTCGTCTGATATGTAAAATTCTTAACTCGCATGTTTTATTTATACCCCAGGGTTGGGTGTTTCCCGGCAAGTTCTCTGGGCATATGTAGTTACGAGGCAAGGTCTGGATTTGACTCCGATCCAATTTAGACAACTAACTAAGCCCTGTGGCTGAACCGATTCCGACAACGTATCCAGAGTGAGCCATGTTTCCGTGAAACATAGAATGTTACAATCTCTGATGTCTCTCTGGAAGGCAACCCTTGGCTCTAATTCCGTCTACCTTGTTGTCAAGAGACTGGGCGAGTAATATACTCGGAAGGGGTGGGTGGTGTTCCGTCTACTTCTTCTGCGGCGACGTTGTTTTGGGCCGGCCTCTGGATTTAGATCCAATGTCCTGGGTTGTGGTGCGAACAAAGAATCTGCTTCGGGGAAAGTCGTATTCCTGGTCGTAATGTTGGTAAGTTGACGTCAATCTTACACCCAATAGTTCTTCCCAGCTGTATGTAATAACACAAGATTTATTGGGGTAACAATGTAAGAAATAATACATAAAAAAATATATATTTAAAAAATACCCCATGGTTTCCTAAGGACTCGAAGCGAGGACGCCCATCTCTGTCGGCGTCATCTTGTCACTCTAGAGGAGCTTAATACCCATTACCATCTGGATCTAAATGTTATTAGTTTTAGGGCTGTTTCTCTTCGGGGTCAATGCCTGGTTGCTGTGAAAGGCACTTCATGTGTGTTTAAAAGGGATAGCTATATCAATCTAATTTAAACCAGAATGTAATTTCAGTGACTTGGTTTAAATTGAGTTGTGTGGAACCAGATGTGTGTTTTAAATGCTACGTTACGGTATGACCGTACCTTATATGGCACCCTATTCCCTATATAGTGCACTACTGTTGACCAGGACCCTATTCCCTATATAGAACACTACTGTTGACCAGAGCCCTATTCCCTATATAGTGCACTACTGTTGACCAGGACCCTATTCCCTATATAGAACACTACTGTTGACCAGAGCCCTATTCCCTATATAGTGCACTACTTTAGACCAGGACCCTATTCCCTACATAGTGCACTACTGTTGACCAGAGCCCTATTCCCTATATAGTACACTACTGTTGACCAGAGCCCTATTCTCTATATAGTGCACTACTGTTGGCCAGGGCCCTATATAGTACACTACTGTTGACCAGGGCCCTATTCCCTATATAGAACACTACTGTTGACCAGGGCCCTATTCCCTATATAGTACACTACTGTTGACCAGGGCCCTATTCCCTATATAGTACACTACTGTTGACCAGAGCCCTATATAGTACACTACTGTTGGCCAGGGCCCTATTCCCTATATAGTACACTACTGTTGACCAGAGCCCTATTCCCTATATAGTACACTACTGTTGACCAGGGCCCTATATAGTACACTACTGTTGACCAGGACCCTATTCCCTATATAGAACACTACTGTTGACCAGGGCCCTATATAGTACACTACTGTTGACCAGGACCCTATTCCCTATATAGTACACTACTGTTGACCAGGGCCCTATTCCCTATATAGTACACTACTGTTGACCAGGACCCTATTCCCTATATAGTACACTACTGTTGACCAGGGCCCTATATAGTACACTACTGTTGACCAGGTGCCATTTGGAACGGGGTTTAGAGAGACTAGGTTGTATCCCCGGGCCCCTCGAAAAACCTCCAGATTATGTTACTGGATATTTATGTTTCATTTAGGAATCTTGGCATAGTTTGTCATGGTGTGGTGGTCTATCCCAGTGGAGCAGCTGTGGAGAATTACACACAGACTCTATACTGTCGTTGTTAGGTGGAGTGCAAAATTACATCATCCACTTCTCTCCTTGATATTGCGCGTTCCAAATGGCACACTCTTCTCTTTATGGTGTACTGCTTTAGACCAGGGCTCCAACAGGGAGTGCACTACTTTAGACCAGGGCCCCAACAGGGCGTGTACTACTTAGGGTCAGACTGTTATATCTTGAGTATTTCTCCTGTCTTATTCGGTGTCCTGTGTGAATTTAAGTGTGCTCTCTCTAATTCTCTCCTTTCTCTCTTTCTTTCAATTCCATTCAATTCAAGGGCTTTATTGGCATGTGTTAACATTGCCAAAGCAAGTGAGGTAGACAACATACAAAGTGAATATCGTTCTCTCTCTCGGAGGACCTGAGCCCTAGGACCATGCCTCAGGACTACCTGGCCTGATGGCTCCTTGCTGTCCCCAGTCCACATGGTTGTGCTGCCGCTCCAGTTTCAACTGTTCTGCCTGCGGCTATGGAACCCTGACCTGTTCACCGGACGTGCTACCTGTCCCAGACCTGCTACCTGTTCACCAGACCTGCTGTTTTCAACTCTCTAGAGACAGCAGGAGCGGTAGAGATACTGTCAATGATCGGCTATGAAAAGCCAACTGACATTTACTCCTGAGGTGCTGACTTGCTGCACCCTCGACAACCACTGTGATTATTATTATTTGACCCTGCTGGTCATTTATGAACATTTGAACATCTTGGCCATGTTCTGTTATAATTTCCACCCGGCAGAGCCAGAAGAGGACTAGCCACCCCTCATAGCCTGGTTCCTCTCTAGGTTTCTTCCTAGGTTTTGGCCTTTCTAGGGAGTTTTTCCTAGCCACCGTGCTTCTACACCTGCATTGCTTGCTGTTTGGGGTTTTAGGCTGGGTTTGAGATATCAGCTGATGTACGAAGGGCTTTATAAATATATTTGATTGATTGATTGATTGATTTAGACCATTGCCCAACAGAGAGTGTACTCCTTTAGACCAGGGCCCAACAGGGAGTGTACTCCTTTAGACCAGGGCCCAACAGAGAGTGTACTCCTTTAGACCATTGCCCAACAGAGAGTGTACTCCTGTAGACCAAGGCCCAACAGGGAGTGTACTCCTTTAGACCAGGGCCCAACAGGGAGTGTACTCCTTTAGACCAGGGCCCAACAGGGAGTGTACTCCTTTAGACCAGGGCCCAACAGGGAGTGTACTCCTTTAGACCAGGGCCCAACAGGGAGTGTACTCCTTTAGACCATGGCCCAACAGGGAGTGTACTCCTTTAGACCATGGCCCAACAGGGAGTGTACTCCTTTAGACCAGGGCCCAACAGGGAGTGTACTCCTTTAGACCAGGGCCCAACAGGGAGTGTACTCCTTTAGACCAGGGCCCAACAGGGAGTGTACTCCTTTAGACCAGGGCCCAACAGGGAGTGTACTCCTTTAGACCAGGGCCCAACAGGGAGTGTACTCCTTTAGCCCAGGGCCCAACAGGGAGTGTACTCCTTTAGCCCAGGGCCCAACAGGGAGTGTACTCCTTTAGCCCAGGGCCCAACAGGGAGTGTACTCCTTTAGCCCAGGGCCCAACAGGGAGTGTACTCCTTTAGACCAGGGCCCAACAGGGAGTGTACTCGGCTAACATTTCAGATGCAGGTGTTGTTTTTTCTATGGAGGAATACATTGTAAATTCCCAGAAGTATAAGTGGGCTGGGCAGGGCAGGGCGGGGCGGGGCAGGGCAGGGCTGGGCAGGGCTGGGCAGGGCAGGGCTGGGCAGGGCAGGGCTGGGCAGGGCTGGGCAGGGCTGGGCGGGGCGGGGCGGGGCGGGGCAGGGCAGGGCGGCTCCACAGTGCCTCAGGAATGTCTGTTCCATGAGACTTGCCCAGTTCAGGGTGGTCAGTGTGACTGTCTCTGTCTGTCTGAATCTGTGGGTGAGTAATTCACTGAAGGACACAGATTACAATAAGATCCATCTGTAGATGATGCTTTATATCCATAGGTCCGCCAACCTTACAAATATATATATTTTTTCGAAGGAACAGAGAGTATCTTTCTCTTTTAGAAGAATAGAAGGAAGAGTGGTATCTTTGATAATTCCCAAAGAACATTAATTCAGTTTTGCCTGCCTCCTAATTTTAGTTGGTTTGAGTTGAATGGTGGAGACAACCTCATGCTAATCACATTAGCCTACGTTAGCTCAACCGTCCCGTGGGGAGGGGAGGGGGGGCACCGATCCCGTAGACTAGAGGCTCTAGCTAACGTTGCCCATTAGTGGAAGATAGGCTAGCGAGCGAGCATTTTAGCCAGGTAGCCGAGGACAACCACAGCAAAGATACTGGTGTGACATAGTTTAATCAACATGAAAGACAGGAAGATGGCATTTCTCTACAAGTAGAGTGAGTCAACATGTGTTTTCTACTTACACACACACACACACACACACACACACACACACACACACACACAGAAATGAGTAACAAGGACATATTTAGCTTACATTGATTGGACTAAATCGTTTTTTGGTATCTTTTAGTTGTCACTGTATTAGACTAAGCAGAGGTGATTTGATGATGTTGAAATGGTGCCGGAATAGCGGAGCCAGCTCCGGTTTTCTTTGCGACTTGCGGTAACTCTCCAGGTTTCTAAATCAATAGTATGTTTAGTGGTTCATGCTGTAGATCATGTAACGAACTGTCTGTTACTGCACATGCAATATAATATGCTTTGTGGACTTCACTGGACAGAGGATGCTATCCGGTATTGTGATAAAACAAAGGCTATTCTGCCACTGTGTCTTCTTACTGTCTCGGGCCTTAGGCCCTATATATCACTGTCTTCTTACTGTCTCGGGCCTTAGGCCCTATATATCACTGTCTTCTTACTGTCTCGGGCCTTAGGCCCTATATATCACTGTCTTCTTACTGTCTCGGGCCTTAGGCCCTATATATCACTGTCTTCTTACTGTCTCGGGCCTTAGACCCTATATATCACTGTCTTCTTACTGTCTCGGGCCTTAGGCCCTATATATCACTGTCTTCTTACTGTCTCTGGCCTTAGACCCTATATATCACTGTGTCTTCTTACTGTCTCTTACTGTCTCGGCCTTAGGCCCTATATATCACTGTGTCTTCTTACTGTCTCGGGCCTTAGGCCCTATATATCACTGCCTTAGGCCCTATATATCACTGTCTTCTTACTGTCTCGGGCCTTAGGCCCTATATATCACTGTCTTCTTACTGTCTCGGGCCTTAGACCCTATATATCACTGTCTTCTTACTGTCTCGGGCCTTAGGCCCTATATATCACTGTCTTCTTACTGTCTCTGGCCTTAGACCCTATATATCACTGTGTCTTCTTACTGTCTCGGGCCTTAGGCCCTATATATCACTGTGTCTTCTTACTGTCTCGGGCCTTAGGCCCTATATATCACTGTGTCTTACTGTCTCGGGCCTTAGGCCCTATATATCACTGTGTCTAATTACTGTCTCGGGCCTTAGGCCCTATATCACTGTGTCTTCTTACTGTCTCTGGCCTTAGGCCCTATATATCAAGGCATATGAACTAACAGGTTATAGAGCAAACAAGCAATTACAACACATATTATCACAACACATAGGTTGTAATATGGCTTGTGGAGCCCAGTGATTTTACCCATGCACCGCTATTGGTCTATCCATTATATTTACATAATCAGAAGAGTGTTCTATTCTAACAGAAACCAAACTGAGAACGCAATCCAGCCAAAGACAGTGAGAATATCTGCTGTGTGCATCAGCCAGAAATGACTCCTCGGAAGGAATTTCAGGGCGCTAGGACCGCGCACAGCTCTGTGAATGCGCAAATCCCAGTCAAGCAGAGAGACTGTTCGCTCTCTCTATCGGAATAGCTCGTTACCGGTGAGGCTGTTTGCTGCGGTGCGAGCCATAACCGGAGAAGCACTTTTTGCGCACCTCTCCTCCAGCTCCGTCTCCGGTTCCAAAAGAATCACCAAGCGAACCTGAACCGGAGATTAACCATCTGGGGGTTTCAAGACAGACTTCTCCTTATGGGCTCACAATGCGCAGGATACGGGCCAACGCCATCGCTATCTTGACCGTAGCGTGGATCCTGGGAACATTTTATTACCTGTGGCAGGACAATAAACCGCACTCATCATCATCCTCAGCCTCGCAGCCCCGCGTCGCGGACATCAGGAGACATGCCGACGGCGGGAGGCTGGAGATCCACCGAGACGACAGGACCATTCCGTTGATTGTGAGTGACAGATTGAGAGGAGAGCAGAGAAGCGTGATGGGAGAGACGGAGAACCGAGAGAGAGATAGAAGGGGTAGGGAAGCGGCTAGCTGTGGCTGTGCTGCTGCAGGGGAGTGTGTGTTGCATGTTGATGCACAGTGGGTTATCTCTGTTGCTGCTCACCCACCACCTCACGGAGTCTAATATTTGTGTTGAGCGCAGAGAACCCGTGCGTCGACGCTGTGGTCCATTTCTTATAATGCTACCGCATTATTATCGCATTATTTTCAGTGGTGGAAAAAGTGCCCCATCGTCATACTTGAGTAACATTCAAGATACCTTAATAGAAAATGACTCAAGTAAAAGTTTAATGTAAAATACTACTTGAGTTTAAGTCTAAAAATATTTGATTTTAAATATACTTAAATATCAAATGTAAATGTAATTTAAAAAATATACTTAAGTATCAAAAGTATAAATAATTTTTAAAAATCCTCATATTAAGAGAACCAGACAATACCCTTTTCTTTATATATATATATATTTACAGATAGCCAGGGGAACACTCCGACATCATTACAGATGATTATTATTATATTATATCATATATATTATTATATTATTATTATATTATTATTATTATTATTATTATAGATAGCCTGGGGAACACTCCAACACTCAGACATCATTACAGATAGCCAGGGGAACACTCCAACACTCAGACATCATTACAGATAGTCAGGGCACACTCCAACACTCAGATATCATTACAGATAGCATCAGGGGGCACACTCCAACATTCAGACATCATTACAGATAGCCAGGGAACACTCCAACACTCAGACATCATTACAGATAGTCAGGGAGACACACTCAACACTCAGACATAATTTACAGATAGCCAGGGAACACTCCAACACTCAGATATCATTACAGATATCCAGGGGCACACTCCAACACTCAGATATCATTACAGATAGCCAGGGGCACACTCCAACACTCAGATATCATTACAGATAGCCAGGGAACACTCCAACACTCAGACATCATTTACAGATAGCCAGGGGCACACTCCAACACTCAGACATCATTACAGATAGTCAGGGAACACTCCAACACTCAGACATCATTACAGATAGTCAGGGAACACTCCACTCAGATATCATTACAGATAGCCGGGGAACACTCCACTCGGATATCATTACAATTAGCCAGGGGAACACTCCGACATCATTTACAGATAGCCAGGGGAACACTCCAACACTCAGACATCATTACAGATAGCCAGGGGAACACTCCAACACTCAGACATCATTACAGATAGCCAGGGGAACACTCCAACACTCAGACATCATTTACAGATAGCCAGGGGAACACTCCAACACTCAGATATCATTAGAGATAGCCAGGGGAACACTCCACTCAGATATCATTACAGATAGGCAGGGGAACACTCCAACACTCAGACATCATCTACATATAGTAAGGGGAACACTCCAACACTCAGACATCATTACAGACAGTCAGGGGAACACTCCAACACTCAGTCATAATTTACAGATAGCCAGGGGCACACTCCAACACTCAGACATCATTACAGATAGTCAGGGGAACACTCCAACACTCAGACATCATTTACAGATAGTCAGGGGAACACTCCAACACTCAGACATCATTTACAGATAGCCAGGGGCACACTCCAACACTCAGACATCATTTACAGATAGCCAGGGGCACACTCCAACACTCACACATCATTTACAGATAGCCAGGGGAACACTCCAACACTCAGACATCATTTACAGATAGCCAGGGGAACACTCAGACATCATTTACAGATAGCCAGGGGAACACTCAGACATCATTTACAGATAGCCAGGGGAACACTCAGACATCATTTACAGATAGCCAGGGGAACACTCCAACACTCAGACATCATTTACAGATAGCCAGGGGAACACTCCAACACTCAGACATCATTTACAGATAACCAGGGGAACACTCAGACATCATTTACAGATAGCCAGGGGAACACTCCAACACTGACATCATTTACAAATGAAGCATTTGTGTTTAGTGAGTCCACCAGATCAGAGGCAGTAGAGATAATAATAATAATAATAATAATAATATGACCAGGGATGTTCTCTTGATAAGTGTGTGAATTGGACCATTTTCATAACTGCCTGTTCAAGGGCAGAACGACAGATTTGTACCTTGTCAGCTCGGGGTTTGAACTCGCAACCTTCCGGTTACTAGTCCAACGCTTGGTTATCACTACGGCAACAGCTTCCACTGGGCTACGCTGCCGCCCCTATATAACTGATCTGATCTGTGTTAGAGCGTATATAACTGATCTGATCTGTGTTAGAGCCTATATAACTGATCTGATCTGTGTTAGAGCGTATATAACTGATCTGATCTGTGTTAGAGCGTATATAACTGATCTGATCTGTGTTAGAGCGTATAGATCTGATCTGTGTTAGAGCGTATAGATCTGATCTGTGTTAGAGCATATAGATCTGATCTGATCTGTGTTAGAGCGTATAGATCTGATCTGTGTTAGAGCCTATATAACTGATCTGATCTGTGTTAGAGCCTATATAACTGATCTGATCTGTGTTAGAGCGTATATAACTGATCTGATCTGTGTTAGAGCGTATAGATCTGATCTGTGTTAGAGCCTATATAACTGATCTGATCTGTGTTAGAGCGTATATAACTGATCTGATCTGTGTTAGAGCGTATATAACTGATCTGATCTGTGTTAGAGCGTATATAACTGATCTGATCTGTGTTAGAGCGTATATAACTGATCTGATCTGTGTTAGAGCCTATATAACTGATCTGATCTGTGTTAGAGCGTATATAACTGATCTGTGTTAGAGCATATATCTGATCTGTGTTAGAGCGTATATAACTGATCTGATCTGTGTTAGAGCCTATATAGATCTGATCTGATCTGTGTTAGAGCCTATATAACTGATCTGATCTGTGTTAGAGCGTATAGATCTGATCTGATCTGTGTTAGAGCCTATATAACTGATCTGATCTGTGTTAGAGTGTATATAACTGATCTGATCTGTGTTAGAGCGTATATAACTGATCTGATCTGTGTTAGAGCGTATAGATCTGATCTGATCTGTGTTAGAGCGTATAGATCTGATCTGTGTTAGAGCGTATATATCTGATCTGATCTGTGTTAGAGCGTATATAACTGATCTGATCTGTGTTAGAGCGTATATAACTGATCTGATCTGTGTTAGAGCGTATATAACTGATCTGATCTGTGTTAGAGCCTATATAACTGATCTGATCTGTGTTAGAGCGTATATAACTGATCTGATCTGTGTTAGAGCGTATATAACTGATCTGATCTGTGTTAGAGCTTATATAACTGATCTGATCTGTGTTAGAGCGTATATAACTGATCTGATCTGTGTTAGAGCGTATATAACTGGTCTGATCTGTGTTAGAGCCTATATAACTGATCTGATCTGTGTTAGAGCATATCTGTGTTAGATCTGATCTGATCTGTGTTAGAGCGTATATAACTGATCTGATCTGTGTTAGAGCGTATATAACTGATCTGATCTGTGTTAGAGCGTATATAACTGATCTGATCTGTGTTAGAGCGTATATAACTGATCTGATCTGTGTTAGAGCGTATATAACTGATCTGATCTGTGTTAGAGCCTATATAACTGATCTGATCTGTGTTAGAGCGTATATAACTGATCTGTGTTAGAGCATATAGATCTGATCTGATCTGTGTTAGAGCGTATATAGCTGATCTGATCTGTGTTAGAGCGTATATAACTGATCTGATCTGTGTTAGAGCGTATATAACTGATCTGATCTGTGTTAGAGCGTATAGATCTGATCTGTGTTAGAGCCTATATAACTGATCTGATCTGTGTTAGAGCGTATATAACTGATCTGATCTGTGTTAGAGCGTATATAACTGATCTGATCTGTGTTAGAGCGTATATAACTGATCTGATCTGTGTTAGAGCGTATATAACTGGTCTGATCTGTGTTAGAGCGTATATAACTGGTCTGATCTGTGTTAGAGCCTATATAACTGATCTGATCTGTGTTAGAGCATATAGATCTGATCTGATCTGTGTTAGAGCGTATATAACTGATCTGATCTGTGTTAGAGCGTATATAACTGATCTGATCAAATCAAATGTATTTATATAGCCCTTCGTACATCAGCTGATATCTCAAAGTGCTGTACAGAAACCCAGCCTAAAACCCCAAACAGCAAACAATGCAGGTGTAAAAGCACGGTGGCTAGGAAAAACTCCTAGAAAGGCCAAAACCTAGGAAGAAACCTAGAGAGGAACCGGGCTATGTGGGGTGGCCAGTCCTCTTCTGGCTGTGCTGTGTTAGAGATTATAACAGAACATGACCAAGATGTTCAAATGTTCATAAATGACCAGCATGGTCGAATAATAATAAGGCAGAACAGTTGAAACTGGAGCAGCAGCACAGTCAGGTGGACTGGGGACAGCAAGGAGCCTTCATGTCAGGTAGTCCTGGGGCACGGTCCTAGGGCTCAGGTCAGTTGAAACTGGAGCAGGAGCATGGCCAGGTGGACTGGGGACAGCAAGGAGTCCTCATGTCAGGTAGTCCTGGGACATGGTCCTAGGGCTCAGGTCCTCCGAGAGCAAAGAAAGAGAGAAGGAGAGATAGAGAACGCACACTTAGATTCACACAGGACACCGAATAGGACAGGAGAAGTACTCCAGATATAACAAACTGACCCTAGCCCCCGACATAAACTACTGCAGCATAAATACTGGAGGCTGAGACAGGAGGGGTCAGGAGACACTGTGGCCCCATCCGAGGACACCCCGGACAGGGCCAAACAGGAAGGATATAACCCCACCCACTTTGCCAAAGCACATCCCCCACACCACTAGAGGGATATCTTCAACCACCAACTTACCATCCTGAGACAAGGCCGTAGCCCACAAAGATCTCCGCCACGGTACAACCCAAGGGGGGCAACCCAGACAGGCCGACCACAACAGTGAATCAACCCACCCAGGTGACGCACCCCCCCCCAGGGACGGCACGAGAGAGCCCCAGCAAGCCAGTGACTCAGCCCCCGTAACAGGGTTAGAGGCAGAGAATCCCAGTGGAAAGAGGGGAACCGGCCAGGCAGAGACAGCAAGGGCGGTTATAACTGCTCCAGAGCCTTTCCGTTCACCTTCCCACTCCTGGGCCAGACTACACTCAATCATATGACCCACTGAAGAGATGAGTCTTCAGTAAAGACTTAAAGGTTGAGACCGAGTTTGCTGTCTCTGACATGGGTAGGCAGACCGTTCCATAAAAATGGAGCTCTATAGGAGAAAGCCCTGCCTCCAGCTGTTTGCTTAGAAATTCTAGGGACAATTAGGAGGCCTGATCTTGTGACCGTAGCGTACGTGTAGGTATGTACTGGCAGGACCAAATCAGAGAGGTAGGTAGGAGCAAGCCCATGTAATGCTTTGTAGGTTAGCAGTAAAACCTTGAAATCAGCCCTTGCTTTGACAGGAAGCCAGTGTAGAGAGGCTAGCACTGGTTAGTAATATGATCAAATTTTTTGGTTCTAGTCAGGATTCTAGCAGCCGTGTTTAGCACTAACTGAAGTTTATTTAGTGCTTTATCCGGGTAGCCGGAAAATAGAGCATTGCAGTAGTCTAACCTAGAAGTGACAAAAGCATGGATTAATTTTTCTGCATCATTTTTGGACAGAAAGTTTCTGATTTTTGCAATGTTACGTAGATGGAAAAAAAGCTGTCCTCGAAATGGTCTTGATATGTTCTTCAAAAGAGAGATCAGGGTCCAGAGTAACGCCGAGGTCCTTCACAGTTTTATTTGAGACGACTGTACAACCATTAAGATTAATCTGTCAGATTCAACAGAAGATAATAATAATAATATAATAATATATGCCATTTAGCAGACGCTTTTATCCAAAGCTGACTTACAGTCATGTGTGCATACATTCTAGATGGCTGATCTGATCTGTGTTAGAGCGTATATAACTGATCTGATCTGTGTTAGAGCGTATATAACTGATCTGATCTGTGTTAGAGCGTATAGATCTGATCTGATCTGTGTTAGAGCGTATATAACTGATCTGATCTGTGTTAGAGCATATAGATCTGATCTGATCTGTGTTAGAGCGTATATAACTGATCTGATCTGTGTTAGAGCGTATAGATCTGATCTGTGTTAGAGCGTATATAACTGATCTGATCTGTGTTAGAGCCTATATAACTGATCTGATCTGTGTTAGAGCGTATATAACTGATCTGATCTGTGTTAGAGCATATATAACTGATCTGATCTGTGTTAGAGCGTATATAACTGATCTGATCTGTGTTAGGGCGTGTAGATCTGATCTGTGTTAGAGCGTATATAACTGATCTGTGTTAGAGCGTATATAACTGATCTGTGTTAGAGCCTATATAACTGATCTGATCTGTGTTAGAGCGTATATAACTGATCTGATCTGTGTTAGAGCGTATATAACTGATCTGATCTGTGTTAGAGCGTATATAACTGATCTGATCTGTGTTAGAGCGTATATAACTGATCTGTGTTAGAGCATATATAACTGATCTGATCTGTGTTAGAGCGTATAGATCTGATCTGTGTTAGAGCCTATATAACTGATCTGATCTGTGTTAGAGCCTATATAACTGATCTGATCTGTGTTAGAGCGTATATAACTGATCTGATCTGTGTTAGAGCGTATATAACTGATCTGATCTGTGTTAGAGCGTATATAACTGATCTGATCTGTGTTAGGGCGTGTAGATCTGATCTGTGTTAGAGCGTATATAACTGATCTGTGTTAGAGCGTATATAACTGATCTGTGTTAGAGCCTATATAACTGATCTGATCTGTGTTAGAGCGTATATAACTGATCTGATCTGTGTTAGAGCATATAGATCTGATCTGTGTTAGAGCGTATATATAATCATATAATCTTGGCTTTATGAGTGGTGACAGTGTTTCCTAGTCTCAGTGCAGTGGGCAGCTGTGATGTGGGAGGGTCCTGCAACTAAATGCTTCTGGGGCAAAGTTACAAAGTTAATTTTGAAGTCCATGAGTATAAGTCCCTTGAATCTCTCAATCAATCAGAGAAGATTACTGCTGGCAGGCAGCACTGCCAAGCCGGGGTGGAGACATGTTGGGGGAATGGGAGGTTGAGGGTAGAGACATGTTGGGGGATTAGGATGGGAGGTTGGGGTGGAGACATGTTGGGGGAATAGGATTGGAGGTTGGGGGAATAGGATTGGAGGTTGGGGGGAATAGCATGGGAGGTTGGGGTGGAGACATGTTGGCTGGTTGGGGGAATAGGATGGGAGGTTGGGGGTTGAATAGGATGGGAGGTTGGCGGAATAGGATGGGAGGTTGGCGGAATAGGATGGGAGGTTGGGGTGGAGACATGTTGGCTGGGTGGGGTTGGGGGAATAGGATGGGAGGTTGGGGTGGAGACATGTTGGCTGGTTGGGGGAATAGGATGGGAGGTTGGCGGAATAGGATGGGAGGTTGGGGGAATAGGATGGGAGGTTGGGGTGGAGACATGTTGGCTGGTTGGGGGAATAGGATGGGAGGTTGGCGGAATAGGATGGGAGGTTGGGGTGGAGACATGTTGGCTGGTTGGGGGAATAGGATGGGAGGTTGGCGGAATAGGATGGGAGGTTGGCGGAATAGGATGGGAGGTTGGCGGAATAGGATGGGAGGTTGGCGGAATAGGATGGGAGGTTGGGGGAATAGGATGGGAGGTTGGGGGAATAGGATGGGAGGTTGGCGGAATAGGATGGGAGGTTGGCGGAATAGGATGGGAGGTTGGCGGAATAGGATGGGAGGTTGGCGGAATAGGATGGGAGGTTGGCGGAATAGGATGGGAGGTTGGCGGAATAGGATGGGAGGTTGGGGGAATAGGATGGGAGGTTGGGGGAATAGGATGGGAGGTTGGGGGAATAGGATGGGAGGTTGGGGGAATAGGTTGGGGGAATAGGATGGGAGGTTGGGGGAATAGGATGGGAGGTTGGGGGTAGAGACATGTTGGCTGGATGGGGTTGGGAGGTTGGGGGTAGAGACATGTTGGCTGGGTGGGGTTGGGGGTAGAGTCCTGTTGGCTGGTTGGGGGTGGAGGCCAACTGATATTTTATTTTCCTGTTTATACTGAATGTTTTATTTATTAAAATCTTTATATTTTATTTATTACAATTTCTATGTATTTCTTAGTATTTTCTTTTCTTTTGAGTAGCAGCCTAATTTGAAATGGATACTGTATCTGTTAAAATGTAGAAATAATAACAGAATACCAACATACATTACATTCCAGGATATGCTCACATGCAAATGGCCCTCTGGCTATGGATTTATTATGATAAATAACCCTAACCCAACCCTAAAGTAACACCCAACCCAACCCTAAAGTAACACCCAACCCAACCCTAAAGTAACACCCAACCCAACCCTAAAGTAACACCCAACCCAACCCTAAAGTAACACCCAACCCTAAAGTAACACCCAACCCAACCCTAAAGTAACACCCAACCCTAAAGTAACACCCAACCCTAAAGTAACACCCAACCCTAAAGTAACACCCAACCCTAAAGTAACACCCAACCCTAAAGTAACACCCAACCCTAAAGTAACACCCAACCCTAAAGTAACACCCAACCCTAAAGTAACACCCAACCCTAAAGTAACACCCAACCCTAAAGTAACACCCAACCCAACCCTAAAGTAACACCCAACCCATCCCTAAAGTAACACCCAACCCATCCCTAAAGTAACACCTAACCCATCCCAAAGTAACACCCAACCCCAACACCTAACACCCAACCTAAAGTAACACCTAACCCATCCCTGAAGTAACACCTAACCCCAACACCTAACCCCAACACCTAACCCCAACACCTAACCCCAACCCCAACCCCAACACCTAACCCCAACACCTAACCCAACCTAAAGTAACACCCAACCCAACCCTAAAGTAACACCCAACCCATCCCTAAAGTAACACCCAACCCCAACACCTAACCCAACCCTAAAGTAACACCTAACCCATCCCTAAAGTAACACCTAACCCCAACACCTAACCCAACCCTAAAGTAACACCATCCCTAAAGTAACCCATCCCTAAAGTAACACCCAACCCAACACCTAACCCAACCTTAAAGTAACACCTAACCCCAACACCTAACCCAACCCTAAAGTAACACCTAACCCCAACACCCAACCCCAACACCTAACCCCAACACCTAACCCATCCTAAAGTAACACCCAACCCCAACACCTAACCCCAACACCTAACCCTAACACCTAACCCCAACCCTAAAGTAACACCTAACCCAACCCTAAAGTAACACCTAACCCAACCCTAAAGTAACACCTAACCCAACCCAAACCCAACACCTAACCCAACCCTAACCCAACACCTAACCCAACACCTAACCCTAACACCTAACCCTAACACCTAACCCAACCCTAAAGTAACACCCAACCCCAACACCTAACCCTAACACCTAACCCTAACACCTAACCCTAACACCTAACCCTAACACCTAACCCTAACCTAACCCTAACACCTAACCCCAACACCTAACCCCAACACCTAACCCTAACACCTAACCCTAACACCTAACCCCAACACCTAACCCCAACACCTAACCCCAACACCTAACCCCTAACACCTAACACCTAACACCTAACACCTAACACCTAACACCTAACCCTAACACCTAACCCTAACACCTA
Source organism: Oncorhynchus keta (assembly GCF_023373465.1). Taxonomy (NCBI): domain Eukaryota; kingdom Metazoa; phylum Chordata; class Actinopteri; order Salmoniformes; family Salmonidae; genus Oncorhynchus; species Oncorhynchus keta. Next base: position 4,272,937 of record NC_068455.1, read on the forward strand.
ACCCTAACACCTAACCCCAACACCTAACACCTAACCCCAACACCTAACCCTAACACCTAACCCCAACACCTAACCCCAACACCTAACACCTAACCCCAACACCTAACCCCAACACCTAACCCCAACACCTAACACCTAACCCCAACACCTAACCCTAACACCTAACACCTATGGGGGGGAATGTGACGTCAGCTACATGGGAAACACCTGGGCCAGGTGTCTCCCAGGATAAATAGACCTCTTCCACATTCATGGAAGAGACTCTCTCCATGCAGACACCTTTTGTAGATTGAGTTGTGGTTCTTGGTGGCCTTTTGTTTGTTTGCTTTGGCACCTTTCATCACCCTGCATTATCACATTCATGCAAAACACTCACTTACACTACTGATTACTGATTACACACACCATTGTATATTATACTTAGTTGCTTTAGTTAATAAATATATATTTTGCTACTCCTTGTCTCCCTTTGTTACGGGCTTTGAGCCGGTTCGTGACAAGTGGGGGCTCATCCGGGATCTTTGAACTATTGGTTTGGGAGACCGTGGAGGTACGTGTTTGGTTTGAATATTGTGTTTGAGTGTGATCGGCCCAGTATTGGTTGCCTTTGTTGTTTGGTTTGTGTGCTGCGTTGGAGAGAGTATAATGGTTAGTTTCCAGGCCTTGCCTAGCCTGGAAACTTGTTCTACTCTCTGTTGGGAAGTCAGTCTGAGGAGGTGAGTAAATCGGCTATGTACCTCGGTAGGAGATTTGTGTAGGGTAGTGGAACTTGCTACCTGGAGCTGTAGCCTTTTTCCCCTGATAGGCTTAGCGACGTGTTTCAATTTTGGACATGTTGGGCATGGTTAAATGTTTTATTTTTGTGTGGAGTCTGTGGACTGAGCAGTTGTCTCGTGGCTTGGTGGAATTTGCCAGCATGCTGGGGAGTTCTATTTCCTTGCCAGCGGGCTACAGTGCGTAAATACCCACCGCAAATCTGCACGAAGACTAGGGTTGAGTTATTGTATGTTTTGGGGAAGCTCCGTATCTCATCTCTCTTCTGTGGTGCTCAGGGTGATTGTCATTTCTCTGGTTGTGGTCTGATGTGCTCAGCAGAGGGGTTGAGCAAGAATATTTACTTGTGACTATGGTGTCTCATGTACACAAGTTCATTCGCTTTCCATCAGAGGAACTGTTAGAATTATGTACTAAAGAACAGCTGTTGAAGATCGCTGAACACTACAAGGTTAAATGATTGAAATGGGGAAATTCTGTTTCGTTGGAAGTGACTGAATCGTTGGAAGTGACTATGAATCGTTGGGAGTGACTATGAATCGTTGGGAGTGACTATGAATCGTTGGGAGTGACTATGAATCGTTGGGAGTGACTATGAATCGTTGGGAGTGACTATGAATCGTTGGGAGTGACTATGAATCGTTGGAAGTGAATATGAATCGTTGGGAGTGACTATGAATCGTTGGAAGTGACTATGAATCGTTGGAAGTGACTATGAATCGTTGGAAGTGACTATGAATCGTTGGAAGTGACTATGAATCGTTGGAAGTGACTATGAATCGTTGGAAGTGACTATGAATCGTTGGAAGTGACTATGAATCGTTGGAAGTGACTATGAATCGTTGGAAGTGACTATGAATCGTTGGAAGTGACTATGAATCGTTGGAAGTGACTATGAATCGTTGGAAGTGACTATGAATCGTTGGAAGTGACTATGAATCGTTGGAAGTGACTATGAATCGTTGGAAGTGACTATGAATCGTTGGAAGTGACTATGAATCGTTGGGAGTGACTATGAATCGTTGGAAGTGACTATGAATCGTTGGAAGTGACTATGAATCGTTGGAAGTTGTAAAAATGAAGAAGGACCCTGATGTTCTTTTCATTGGAGTTTGTAGCTGTTGTGGTCTTTTGTGCCATGTTCCTGAATGTTTACGTGACTGGCCATTGTTTCGGGTTGTCATGTTCTATCCTTCCTGTCTGTTCCCTCCTGGTCTTGTGTTCTTCTTTCCTCTTAAATATTGCTTCCTATGTGCAAAGGTTGCTGAGGTCTGGGGAGGAGGAGGTTGGATGGGGCAGGTGGAGGTGTGAACTCATAACCCCTCACCAATTTGGGACGCAGAGGCTGTGTCAATTTGGGACGCAGAGGCTGTGTCAATTTGGGACGCGGGAGGCTGTGTCAATTTGGGACGCGGGAGGCTGTGTCAATTTGGGACGCGGAGGCTGTGTCAATTTGGGACGCGGGAGGCTGTGTCAATTTGGGACGCGGGAGGCTGTGTCAATTTGGGACGCGGGAGGCTGTGTCAATTTGGGACGCGGGAGGCTGTGTCAATTTGGGACGCGGGAGGCTGTGTCAATTTGGGACGCAGAGGCTGTGTCAATTTGGGACGCGGGAGGCTGGTATGTTGTTCCGGGGTCCTTGTTGGTCCCCGGTTTTATGGGGGAATGTGACGACCCTCCCACTCTGTCTGCCGTATACTCTCTTTGTTATTGATTCCTTATTAGGATGCCGGTGGGCGGAGCCGGGAGGGTCGTCAGCTACATGGGAAACACCTGGGCCAGGTGTGCCCCAGGATAAATAGACCTCTTCCACATTCATGGAAGAGACTCTCTCCATGCAGACACACCTGGGCCAGGTGTGTCCCAGGATAAATAGACCTCTTCCACATTCATGGAAGAGACTCTCTCCATGCAGACACCTTTTGTAGATTGTGTTGTGGTTCTTGGTGGCCTTTTGTTTGTTTGCTTTGGCACCTTTCATCACCCTGCATTATCACATTCATGCAAAACACTCACTTACACTACTGATTACTGATTACACACACCATTGTATATTATACTTAGTTGCTTTAGTTAATAAATACATATTTTGCTACTCCTTATCTCCACGTTGTCTCCCTTTGTTACGGGCTTTGAGCCGGTTCGTGACACACCTAACCCAACCCTAAAGTAACACCCAACCCCTAACCCTAACACCTAACCCTAACACCTAACCCTAACCCTAACCCAACCCTAAAGTAACACCCAACCCCTAACCCCAACACCTAACCCCAACACCTAACCCCAACACCTAACCCCAACACCTAACACCTAACCCAACCCTAAAGTAACACCTAACCCCAACACCTAACCCTAACACCTAACCCTAACACCTAACCCTAACACCTAACCCCAACACCTAACCCTAACACCTAACCCCAACACCTAACCCCAACACCTAACCCCAACACCTAACCCTAACACCTAACCCAACCCTAAAGTAACACCTAACCCCAACACCTAACCCTAACACCTAACCCCAACACCTAACCCCAACACCTAACCCCAACACCTAACCCTAACACCTAAAGTAACCCTAAAGTAACACCTAACCCCAACACCTAACCCTAACACCTAACCCAACCCTAAAGTAACACCCAACCCTAACACCTAACACCTAACCCAACCCTAAAGTAACACCTAACCCTAACCCAACACCTAACCCAACCCTAACACCTAACCCTAACACCTAACCGTAACCCTAACACCTAACCCAACCCTAACACCCTAACCCAACCCCTAACACCTAACCCCTAACCCAACCCTAACACCTAACCCAACCTTAACCCTAACACCTAACCCAACCTTAACCCTAACACCCAACCCTAACACCCAACCCTAACCTAACACCTAACCCAACCCTAACACCCAACCCTAACACCTAACCTAACACCTAACCCAACCCTAACACCTAACCCAACCCTAACACCTAACCCAACCTTAAACCTAACACCTAACCCAACCCTAACCTAACACCTAACCCAACCCTAAACTTTCCATGAGAGCATCTCAGTAAAGCATGGTACAGGAGCCTGGTTTTCCCCATGTCTCGCTCTCTCCCCTTTTTCTCTGTGTGGTTCCATAACTTCCATGGCAACAGGTGCCCTCCACAACCAGGGTTCATGACATCACTCATGATGAGTAAAGTCTTGGCCACATCATGGCTCCTTGCCTGCACTGTTAAAATAGAGAGTCTCAAAACACCATGATTGTGTAATGAAACCAAGTAAAGTATTGTACCTGAACTGAGATCTGATGTTTGTGTTTTAAAACAGAAATGTAGTACTCTGAAACACCCACAGGCAGCCTAGTGGTTAAGAGCAGGCAGCCTAGTGGTTAAGAGCAGACAGCCTAGTGGTTAAGAGCAGGCAGCCCAGCGGTTAAGAGCAGGCAGCCGAGCGGTTAGAGCAGGCAGCCTGGCGGTTAAGAGCAGGCAGCCTGGCGGTTAAGAGCAGGCAGCCTGGCGGTTAAGAGCAGGCAGCCTGGCGGTTAAGAGCAGGCAGCCTGGCGGTTAAGAGCAGGCAGCCTGGCGGTTAAGAGCAGGCAGCCTGGCGGTTAAGAGCAGACAGCCTGGCGGTTAAGAGCAGGCATCCGGGCGGTTAAGAGCAGGCATCCGGGCGGTTAAGAGCAGGCATCCTGGCGGTTAAGAGCAGGCATCCGGGCGGTTAAGAGCAGGCAGCCTGGCGGTTAAGAGCAAACAGCCTCGCGGTTAAGAGCAGGCATCCTGGCGGTTAAGAGCAGACAGCCTCGCGGTTAAGAGCAGGCAGCCTCGCGGTTAAGAGCAGGCAGCCTCGCGGTTAAGAGCAGGCAGCCTTGCGGTTAAGAGCAGACAGCCTCGCGGTTAAGAGCAGGCAGCCTGGCGGTTAAGAGCAGGCAGCCTCGCGGTTAAGAGCAGGCAGCCTCGCGGTTAAGAGCAGGCAGCCTCGCGGTTAAGAGCAGGCAGCCGGGCGGTTAGAGCAGTTTCTCATACAATCAATGGTTTGGGAATGCAAATGATTATTAGCCCACGTATTGATTGATGATAAGGGTATATTGAGAATATTTTTGGTGGAATTTTGTTTTTAATGCTTTATTTTGACAGATTAGAAACAGGAGGGGCAGTAAGATCGGACATTTCGTTTACATTTTTACCCACACAGCCACACTGTAAAAAAAAACACAAAAAAAAAGAGATTCAATGGTGAATTGAAATTGACAAAACAAAAAACAACCTTTACACACTTAATTAAAGTGGATGTAAGTTGTGCAGAGCCCGTGATCAAGCATTAACCGCCCCCAGCATGGACAGGTCACCCCTCTCCCCACCGAAGACCAGGGTTCAA
>NC_068455.1:4280571-4392435 GCF_023373465.1 Oncorhynchus keta
GCTAGAGAAACCCTTTACCCTGCTAGAGAAACCGTTGACCCTGCTAGAGAAACCGTTGACCCTGCTAGAGAAACCGTTTACCCTGCTAGAGAAACCGTTTACCCTGCTAGAGAAACCGTTTACCCTGCTAGAGAAACCGTTTACCCTGCTAGAGAAACCCTTTACCCTGCTAGAGAAACCCTTTACCCTGCTAGAGAAACCGTTTACCCTGCTCGAGAAACATTGTGTCTCAATATATTTCATTTGTGATTTTCATGAATAGGAACATTTTCTAGGGATATTTATGGCAGGAACTAAGGGGGATCCATAATAAACCCCATGAAGAGTAGCTGCTGCCTTGGCAGGAACTAATGGGGATCCATAATAAACCCCAGGAAGAGTAGCTGCTGCCTTGGCAGGAACTAATGGGGATCCATAATAAACCCCAGGAACTAGCTGTTGCTACTCTTGGTTAATTATCTGTGCACAGGGCACAAAAATAAAAAATTCTGCGTTCTTTAAGGACTCGTAGTAAGTCATTTCTACACCTGTTGTATTCGGCGCATGTAACAAATAAAATGTGATTTGTTGCGATTTCCTCTGATGCGCCCAAATTCATTATGGGGGATTATGGGGGATTTCAATCACCTGCACTCATGAGTGCTTACATTCAGTGTGTGATGTGTCTAACAAGGGAAAATAACATTTAAATAAGACTGTCCTTTCAATGAAATGAATAAGGAGTTAGAGGGACTCTCTCTAATTCTCTCTTTCTCTCTCGGAGGACCTGAGCCCTAGGACCATGCCTCAGGACAACCTGACATGATGACTCCAGTCCACCTGGTCGTGCTGCTGCTCTAGTTTCAACTGTTCTGCCTTATTATTATCTGACCCTGCTGGTCATCTATGAACATTTGAACATCTTGGCCATGTTCTGTTATAATCTCCACCCGGCACAGCCAGAAGAGGACTGGCCACCCCACATAGCCTGGTTCCTCTCAAGGTTTCTTACTAGGTTCTGGCCTTTCTAGGGAGTTTTTCCTTGCCACCATGCTTCTACACCTGCATTGCTTGCTGTTTGGGGTTTTAGGCTGGGTTTCTGTACAGCACTTTGAGATATCAGCTGATGTACGAAGGGCTATATAAATACATTTGATTTGAGGTACTTCTGTCACTGGGGGCGTCTGAAATGGCTCCCTATTCCCTATATAGTGCACTACTTTTGACCAGGGCACATACAGTAGGGCACTATATAGGGAATAAGGTGCCATGGGACACAGCCTTGATTAGTTATCTACGCCTGAGAAAGTGACGTCATGATGAGAGACCTGGATGGGAGTTACTCCAAGCAAGTTGTGTTCTTTAAGTGTTTGTGTGCGTGTGCGTGTGTGTGTGAGTGTGTCTGCGTGTGTCTGCGTGTGTCTCTGTGTGTGTGTGTGTGTCTGTCTATGTGAGTGTGTCTGCGTGTGAGTGTGTCTGCGTGTGAGTGTGTCTGCGTGTGAGTGTGTCTGCGTGTGAGTGTGTCTGCGTGTGTGTCTGCGTGTGAGTGTGTCTGCGTGTGTGTCTGCGTGTGTCTCTGTGTGTGTGTGTGAGTGTGTCTGCGTGTGAGTGTGTCTGCGTGTGTGTCTGCGTGTGTGTCTGCGTGTGTCTCTGTGTCTGTCTGTGTGTGTGTCGGTGTGTGCGTGCGTGCGTGTGCGCCTGTGTGCGCCTGTGTGTGTATGTCTGCGTGTGTCTCTGTGTTTGTGTGTGTCTGCGTGTGTGTTCTCTGAGCCTCTCCCCTGATGAACTGTTAATAACACAGAGGACCGTTAGTAACACAGATGACCGTTAATGACACAGATGACCGTTAATGACACAGAGGACCGTTAGTAGCACAGAGGACCGTTAGTAGCACAGAGGACCGTTAGTAGCACAGAGGACCGTTAGTAGCACAGAGGACCGTTAGTAGCACAGAGGACCGTTAATGACACAGAGGACCGTTAGTAACACAGATGACCGTTAGTGACACAGAGGACCGTTAGTGACACAGAGGACCGTTAGTGACACAGAGGACCGTTAGTAGCACAGATGACCATTAATGACACAGAGGACCGTTAATGACACAGAGGACCGTTAGTAACACAGATGACCGTTAATGACACAGAGGACCGTTAGTGACACAGAGGACCGTTAGTGACACAGAGGACCGTTAGTGACACAGAGGACCGTTAGTAGCACAGAGGACCGTTAATGACACAGAGGACCGTTAGTGACACAGAGGACCGTTAGTAACACAGAGGACCGTTAGTAGCACAGAGGACCGTTAGTAGCACAGAGGACCGTTAATGACACAGAGGACCGTTAGTGACACAGAGGACCGTTAGTGACACAGATGACCGTTAGTGACACAGAGGACCGTTAGTGACACAGAGGACCGTTAGTGACACAGAGGACCGTTAGTGACACAGAGGACCGTTAGTAGCACAGAGGACCGTTAATGACACAGAGGACCGTTAGTAACACAGATGACCGTTAATGACACAGAGGACCGTTAGTGACACAGAGGACCGTTAGTGACACAGAGGACCGTTAGTGACACAGAGGACCGTTAGTGACACAGAGGACCGTTAGTGACACAGAGGACCGTTAATGACACAGAGGACCGTTAGTGACACAGAGGACCGTTAGTAGCACAGAGGACCGTTAGTAACACAGATGACCGTTAATGACACAGAGGACCGTTAGTGACACAGAGGACCGTTAGTGACACAGATGACCGTTAATGACACAGAGGACCGTTAGTGACACAGAGGACCGTTAGTGACACAGAGGACCGTTAGTGACACAGAGGACCGTTAGTAGCACAGAGGACCGTTAATGACACAGAGGACCGTTAGTGACACAGAGGACCGTTAGTAACACAGAGGACCGTTAGTAGCACAGAGGACCGTTAGTAGCACAGAGGACCGTTAGTAGCACAGAGGACCGTTAGTAGCACAGAGGACCGTTAGTAGCACAGAGGACCGTTAGTAGCACAGAGGACCGTTAGTAGCACAGAGGACCGTTAGTGACACAGAGGACCATTAGTGACACAGAGGACCGTTAATGACACAGAGGACCATTAGTGACACAGAGGACCGTTAGTAGCACAGAGGACCGTTAGTAGCACAGAGGACCGTTAGTGACACAGAGGACCGTTAGTGACACAGAGGACCGTTAATGACACAGAGGACCGTTAGTGACACAGAGGACCGTTAATGACACAGAGGACCGTTAATGACACAGAGGACCGTTAGTAGCACAGAGGACCGTTAGTGACACAGAGGACCGTAAATGACACAGAGCTGAATAATGCAGCTGTCTCTCTTCTCTCCTTCCATTCCTCCTCTATTCTATTGTCTTTCTCTTAGGCAATGTGTCCATGCTTCAAATATTCATCACATTCCTCTCCTCGTCAATGTATTTTCCTCTCCCCTCTCACTCCTACACCTCCTGCCTCCCCTCTCACTCCTACACCTCCTGCCTCCCCTCTCACTCCTACACCTCCTGCCTCCCCTCTCACTCCTACACCTCCTGTCTCCCCTCTCACTCCTACACCTCCTGCCTCCCCTCTCACTCCTACACCTCCTGTCTCCCCTCTCACTCCTACACCTCCTGCCTCCCCTCTCACTCCTACACCTCCTCTGTCTCCCCTCTCACTCCTACACCTCCTGCCTCCCCTCTCACTCCTACACCTCCTGTCTCCCCTCTCACTCCTACACCTCCTGCCTCCCCTCTCACTCCTACACCTCCTGCCTCCCCTCTCACTCCTACACCTCCTGTCTCCCCTCTCACTCCTACACCTCCTGCCTCCCCTCTCACTCCTACACCTCCTGTCTCCCCTCTCACTCCTACACCTCCTGTCTCCCCTCTCACTCCTACACCTCCTGCCTCCCCTCTCACTCCTACACCTCCTGTCTCCCCTCTCACTCCTACACCTCCTGTCTCCCCTCTCACTCCTACACCTCCTGTCTCCCCTCTCACTCCTACACCTCCTGTCTCCCCTCTCACTCCTACACCTCCTGTCTCCCCTCTCACTCCTACACCTCCTGCCTCCCCTCTCACTCCTACACCTCCTGCCTCCCCTCTCACTCCTACACCTCCTGTCTCCCCTCTCACTCCTACACCTCCTGTCTCCCCTCTCACTCCTACACCTCCTGCCTCCCCTCTCACTCCTACACCTCCTGTCTCCCTCTCACTCCTACACCTCCTGTCTCCCCTCTCACTCCCTACACCTCCTGCCTCCCCTCTCTCTCCTACACCTCCTGTCTCCCCTCTCACTCCTACACCTCCTGCCTCCCCTCTCACTCCTACACCTCCTGTCTCCCCTCTCACTCCTACACCTCCTGCCTTCCCTTTCACTCCCACACCTCCTGCCTCCCCTCTCACTCCTACACCTCCTGTATCCCCTCTCACTCCTACACCTCCTGTCTCCCCTCTCACTCCTACACCTCCTGCCTCCCCTCTCACTCCTACACCTCCTGCCTCCCCTCTCACTCCTACACCTCCTGTCTCGCCTCTCAATCCTACACCTCCTGTCTCCCCTCTCACTCCTACACCTCCTCCTGTCTCCCCTCTCACTTCTACACCTCCTCCTGTCTCCCCTCTCACTCCTACACCTCCTGCCTCCCCTCTCACTCCTACACCTCCTCTGTCTCCCCTCTCGCTCCTACACCTCCTCCTGTCTCCCCTCTCACTCCTACACCTCCTCCTGTCTCCCTCTCACTCCTACACCTCCTGTCTCCCCTCTCACTCCTACACCTCCTGTCTCCCCTCTCACTCCTACACCTCCTGTCTCCCCTCTCACTCCTACACCTCCTGTCTCCCCTCTCACTCCTACACCTCCTGTCTCCCCTCTCACTCCTACACCTCCTGCCTCCCCTCTCACTCCTACACCTCCTGTCTCCCTCTCACTCCTACACCTCCTGTCTCCCTCTCACTCCTACACCTCCTGTCTCCCCTCTCACTCCTACACCTCCTGCCTCCCCTCTCACTCCTACACCTCCTCCTGCCTCCCCTCTCACTCCTACACCTCCTGTCTCCCCTCTCACTCCTACACCTCCTGTCTCCCCTCTCACTCCTACACCTCCTGTCTCCCCTCTCACTCCTACACCTCCTGCCTCCCCTCTCACTCCTACACCTCCTCCTGCCTCCCCTCTCACTCCTACACCTCCTGTCTCCCTCTCACTCCTACACCTCCTGTCTCCCCTCTCACTCCTACACCTCCTGTCTCCCCTCTCACTCCTACACCTCCTGCCTCCCCTCTCACTCCTACACCTCCTGCCTCCCCTCTCACTCCCACACCTCCTGTCTCCCCTCTCGCTCTTACACCTCCTGTCTCCCCTCTCGCTCTTACACCTCCTGCCTCCCTCTCGCTCTTACACCTCCTGCCTCCCCTCTCACTCCTACACCTCCTGTCTCCCCTTTCACTCCTACACCTCCTGTCTCCCCCTCTCACTCCTACACCTCCTGTCTCCCCTCTCGCTCCTACACCTCCTCTCTCCCCTCTCACTCCTACACCTCCTGCCTCCCCTCTCACTCCTACACCTCCTGCCTCCCCTCTCACTCCTACACCTCCTGCCTCCCCTCTCACTCCTACACCTCCTGTCTCCCCTCTCACTCCTACACCTCCTGTCTCCCCTCTCACTCCTACACCTCCTGTCTCCCCTCTCACTCCTACACCTCCTCTCTCCCCTCTCGCTCCTACACCTCCTCTGTCTCCCTCTCGCTCCTACACCTCCTGTCTCCCCTCTCGCTCCTACACCTCCTCTGTCTCCCCTCTCGCTCTTACATCTCCTCTGTCTCCCTTCTCACTAACAGGGTGTCTCAGACCAGATAACACCTCAGTCATTCTAGAGATCACTAACTGGGTGTCTCAGACCAGATAACATCTCAGTCATTATAGAGATCACTAACTGGGTGTCTCAGACCAGATAACATCTCAGTCATTCTAGAGATCACTAACTGGGTGTCTCAGACCAGATAACATCTCAGTCATTCTAGAGATCACTAACTGGGTGTCTCAGACCAGATAACATCTCAGTCATTGTAGAGATCACTAACTGGGTGTCTCAGACCAGATAACATCTCAGTCATTGTAGAGATCACTAACTGGGTGTCTCAGACCAGATAACATCTCAGTCATTCTAGAGATCACTAACTGGGTGTCTCAGACCAGATAATATCTCAGTCATTCTAGAGATCACTAACTGGGTGTCTCAGACCAGGTAACATCTCAGTCATTCTAGAGATCACTAACTGGGTGTCTCAGACCAGATAACATCTCAGTCATTGTAGAGATCACTAACTGGGTGTCTCAGACCAGATAACATCTCAGTCATTCTAGAGATCACTAACTGGGTGTCTCAGACCAGGTAACATCTCAGTCATTCTAGAGATCACTAACTGGGTGTCTCAGACCAGATAACATCTCAGTCATTGTAGAGATCACTAACTGGGTGTCTCAGACCAGATAACATCTCAGTCATTGTAGAGATCACTAACTAGGTGTCTCAGACCAGATAACATCTCAGTCATTGTAGAGATCACTAACTGGGTGTCTCAGACCAGATAACATCTCAGTCATTCTAGAGATCACTAACTGGGTGTCTCAGACCAGATAACATCTCAGTCATTCTAGAGATCACTAACTGGGTGTCTCAGACCAGGTAACATCTCAGTCATTGTAGAGATCACTAACTGGGTGTCTCAGACCAGATAACATCTCAGTCATTGTAGAGATCACTAACTGGGTGTCTCAGATTATGGATCAGGTGGTACAGTATCTAAGCTTTTCAAATGAGGTTGATAAGGTCACCATCAACTGTGTGAGAGACAAAGATGACATCAGAGTGTTGACATCCATCTTCTAACTCGTAACCCATCTTTCTTGTTTACCTCTACTTCCTGAGTTTTGACCTCTGACTCCTGACCTCTGTGTTTTGTTCTGCCCCCCTGCAGATGACCCTGTCTCCGTGGGCGGAGCAGCAGCAGCAGGGTCAGCTCATAGGTAGTTTCGATGAGAAGGCGTACCTGTTGGAGAAACAGCTGAAGGCCGGAGACGACCCCTACAGAGACCACGCCTTCAACCTGGCCGAGAGCGACCGACTCGGCTCCGAGCGGGCTATCAGAGACACACGACACTACAGGTGACGACACACAGACCGCCTGGGCTCAGAGCGGGTCATCAGAGACACACGGCTCGACTCGAAAGACGCTCTCATAAAGAGAGAACATCATGCAATGTCTGCACCTTCAGCCATCATCCTTGGGCTGCTATGATATCACATGTCCTTTGCTGTTATGATAGCAAACACTCATTGGGTTTTATAGTGAGTGGGGTGTACAGTACACAATGCACAGGAGTTGTGAATACTTTAAAACAATGTTGCTTATTTTCGTTTGTAGGTGTGCCTCCCTGAATTATGACACTAACCTTCCTCTTACGAGCATCATCATCACCTTCAACAACGAGGCTCGCTCCACCCTGCTACGAACCATCAAAAGGTAAGGTTCCACTGCTACAAAACACTAGAACACTGTTGTAGAACACTAGAACACTGCTGTAAAACACTAGAACACTGCTGTAGAACACTAGAACAGTGCTGTACAACACTAGAACGCTGCTGTAAAACACTAGAACACTGCTGTACAACACTAGAACACTGCTGTACAACACTAGAACACTGCTGTAGAACACTAGAACACTGCTGTAAAACACTAGAACGCTGCTGTAAAACACTAGAACACTGCTGTAGAACACTAGAACACTGCTGTACAACACTAGAACACTGCTGTAAAACACTAGAACACTGCTGTAAAACACTAGAACACTGCTGTAGAACACTAGAACACTGCTGTAAAACACTAGAACACTGCTGTAGAACACTAGAACACTGCTGTAGAACACTAGAACACTGCTGTAAAACACTAGAACACTGCTGTAGAACACTAGAACACTGCTGTACAACACTAGAACACTGCTGTAAAACACTAGAACACTGCTGTACAACACTAGAACACTGCTGTACAACACTAGAACACTGCTGTACAACACTAGAACACTGCTGTAAAACACTAGAACACTGCTGTACAACACTAGAACACTGCTGTAAAACACTAGAACACTGCTGTAAAACACTAGAACACTGCTGTACAACACTAGAACACTGCTGTAGAACACTAGAACGCTGCTGTAAAACACTAGAACACTGCTGTAAAACACTAGAACACTGCTGTACAACACTAGAACACTGCTGTACAACACTAGAACACTGCTGTACAACACTAGAACACTGCTGTACAACACTAGAACACTGCTGTACAACACTAGAACACTGCTGTAAAACACTAGAACACTGCTGTACAACACTAGAACACTGCTGTACAACACTAGAACACTGCTGTACAACACTAGAACACTGCTGTACAACACTAGAACACTGTTAAAGAACACTGCTATAGAACACTAGAACACTGCTGTAAAAAACTAGAACACTACTGTAAAACACTAGAACACTGCTGTAGAACACTAGAACACTGCTGTAGAACACTAGAACACTGCTGTAAAACACTAGAACACTGCTGTAAAACACTAGAATACTGCTATAGAACACTAGAATACTGCTATAGAACACTAGAACACTGCTATAGAACACTAGAACACTGCTGTAAAACACAAAGAACACACTGCTACGCACCATCAGAAAGTAAAGTACTATTGTATTTCTCACACAATAAAGAGTTAAGAATTATTTATCTTATTTAGTGTTTAATGCTGTCTCTCTCTCTCTCTCTCTCTCTCTGTCTCTCTGTCTCTCTGTCTCTCTGTCTCTCTGTCTCTCTCTGTCTCTCTCTGTCTCTCTGTCTCTCTCTGTCTCTCTGTCTCTCTCTCTCTCTCTCTCTCTCTCTCTCTCTCTCTCTCTCTCTCTCTCTCTCTCTCTCTCTCTCTCTCTCTCTCTCTCTCTCTCTCTCTCTCTCTCTCTCTCTCTCTCTCTCTCTCTCTCTCTGTCTCTCTCTCTCTCTCTCTCTCTCTCTCTCTCTGTCTCTCTCTCTCTCTCTCTCTCTCTCTCTCTCTGTCTCTCTCTCTCTCTCTCTCTCTCTCTCTCTCTCTCTCTCTCTCTCTCTCTCTCTCTCTCTCTCTCTCTCTCTCTCTCTCTCTCTCTCTCTCTCTCTCTCTCTCTCTCTGTCTCTGTCTCTGTCTCTGTCTCTCTCTCTCTCTCTCTCTCTCTCTCTCTCTCTCTCTCTCTCTCTCTCTCTCTCTCTCTCTCTCTCTCTCTCTCTCTCTCTCTCTCTCTCTCTCTCTCTCTCTCTCTCTCTCTCTCTCTCTCTCTCTCTCTCTCTCTCTCTCTCTCTCTCTCTCTCTCTCTCTCTCTCTCTCTCTCTCTCTCTCTCTCTCTCTCTCTCTCTCTCAGTGTCCTGTTGAGGAGCCCTCCCTCTCTGATCCAGGAGATCATCCTGATAGATGACTTCAGTACTGATCGTGAGGCCTCCCTGCCTTTTTCTCAGTTCTCCTGTATAAATAGTCTCTGGTCCTTACACGGCTCCCAGCATGAGACTCTGACAGTAACTCTGTTCTCTGTGAGGTCCCTATCGGTTCCCTTTCAGTCTCTATGAGGTTATTTATGAGGTTCTTCTACTTTATGAGGTCATTGACCTAGGAAGTTCTCTCTGTCTCCACCTGCTGTATGTGGTCTGTCAGAACACAGAGAAATGCATGAAGAGAGATTGTGAGATGGGGACAGGCATACAGGGTCATAAAAACATGTTGAAGGATTTAGATAGCAGGAGAGAGACTTTGTCCAGGAATGTACACTACATCACCAAGAGTATGTGGACACCTGCTCGTCGAACATCTCATTCCGAAGTCATGTGCATTAATATGGAGTTGGTCCCCCTTTGCTGCTATAACAGCCTCCACTCTTAATGGATAGGCTTTCCACTAGATGTTGGATCATTGCTGTGGGGACTTGCTTCCATTCAGCCACAAGAGCATTGAGAAGGTTGGGCACTGATTTGGGGCGATTAGGCCTGGTTAGTAGTCGGCTTTCCAATTCATACGAAATGTGTTTGATGGGGTTGAGGTCAGGGCTCTGTGCAGGCCAGTCAAGTTCTTCCACACGGATCTCGACAAACCATTTCTGTATGGACCTCGCTTCGTGCACGGGGGCGTTGTCATGCTGAAACAGGAAAGGAACTTCCTCAAACTGTGCCACAAAGTTGGAAGCACAGAATCGTCTAGGATCTCATTCTATGCTGTACTGCTAAGGTTGCCCTTCGCCTCCTGAGTAGTGCAGCAGGCCGGGATGTCCTTGTCCCGGCAGGATAGAACAGTGGCGTCTGCTAAGACAAGGGGAGGCAGACTATGTATTTTTGTAAACAACAGCTGGTGCACGATGTACAAGGAAGTCTCGAGGTATTGCTCGCCTGAGGTAGAGTATCTCGTGATAAGCCGTAGACCACACTACCTAACGAGAGAGTGCTCATCTGTGTCCTTTGTAGATGTTTATATACCACCACAGACAGAGGCACTAAGACAGCATTGAATGAGCTGTATTCCGCCATAAGCAAACAAGAAAACGCTGACCCAGAGGCGGCGCTCCGAGTAGCCGGGGACTTTAATGCAGGGAAACTAAAATCCGTTTGACCTAATTTCTATCAGAATGTTAAATGTGCAACCAGAGGAAAATAAATCTGGACCACCTTTACTACACACACAGAGACACATACAAAGCTCTCCCTCGCCCTCCATTTGGCAAATCTGCCAATAATTCTATCCTCCTAATTCCTGTTTACAAGCAAAAATTAAAGGAGGAAGCACCCGTGACTAGATCAATTAAAAACTAGCCAGAGGAAGCAGACAGACTGGAATATGTTCCATGTTTCCTCCGATGGCATTGAGGAGTATACCACATCAGTCATTTGCTTCATCAATAAATGCATCGATGACATCCCCACAGTGACCGTACGTACATACCCCAACCAGAAGCCATGGATTACAGGCTGCATCCGCACTGAGCTAAAGGCTAGAGCTGCCGCTTTCAAGGAGCGAGACTCTAACCCCGGAAGCTTATAAGAAATCCCACTATGCCCTCCGATGAACCATCAAACAGGCAAAGCATCAATACAGGACTAAGATCGAATCGTACTACACCGGCTCTGACACTCGTCAGATCATTGCAGACTACAAAGGGAAGTGCTGCCGAGTGACACGAGCCTACCAGACGAGCTAAACTACTTCTATGCTTGCTTCGAGGCAAATAACCCTGAAACATGCATGAGAGCACCAAATGTGTTATCACGCTCTCCGCAGCAGATGTGAGTAAGACCTTTTAAACAGGTCAACATTCACAAGGCCGCCGGGCCAGACGGATTACCAGGACGTGTACTGCGAGCATGCGATGACCAACTGGCAAGTGTCTTCACTGACATTTTCAACCTGTCCCTGTAATACCAACATGTTTTAAGCAGACCTCTATAGTCCCTGTGTCCAAGAACACTAAGGTAACCTGCCTAAATGACTACCGACCTGTAGCACTCAAGTCTGTAACCATGAAGTGCTTTGAAAGGCTGGTCGTGGCTCACATCAACACCATCATCCCAGAAAACCCTTAGACCCACTCCGATTTGCATACCGCCCTTTCAGATCCACAGATGATGCAATCTCTATTGCACTCCACACTACTGCCCTTTCTCACCTGGACAAAAGGAACACCTATGGGATAATGCTATTCATTGACTACAGCTCCGTGTTCAACACCATAGTGCCCTCAAAGCTCAAAACTTAAGCTAAGGACCCTGGGACTAAACACCCCCCTCTGCAACTGGATCCTGTACTTCCTGACGGGCCGACCCCCAGGTGGTAAGGGTAGGTAACAATACATCTGCCACGCTGATCTGCAACACATAGGCCCCTCAGGGGTGCATGCTCAGTCCCCTCCTGTACTCCCTGTTCACTCATGACTGCACTGCCAGGCACGACAACAATAGTAGGCCTGATCACCTACAACGATGAGACAGCCTATAGGGAGGAGGTCAGAGACCTGGTGGTAGGCCTGATCACCGACAACGATGAGACAGCCTATAGGGAGGAGGTCAGAGACCTGGTGGTAGGCCTGATCACCGACAACGATGAGACAGCCTATAGGGAGGAGGTCAGAGACCTGGTGGTAGGCCTGATCACCGACAACGATGAGACAGCCTATAGGGAGGAGGTCAGAGACCTGGTGGTAGGCCTGATCACCGACAACGATGAGACAGCCTATAGGGAGGAGGTCAGAGATCTGGCCGTGTGGTGCCAGGATAACAACCTCTCCCTCAACGTGAGCAAGACAAAGGAGATGATTGTGGAAAAGGAGGACCGAGCACACCCCCATTCTCATCGACGGGGCTGTAGTGGAGCAGGTTGAGAGCTTCAAGTTCCTTGGTGTCCACATCACCAACAAACGAACATAGTCCAAGCACACCAAGACAGTCGTGAAGAGGGCACGACAAAACCTATTCCCCCTCAGGAGACTGAAAATATTTAGCATGGGTCCTCAGATCCTCAAAAGGTTCTACAGCTGCACCATCGTGAGCATCTTGACTGGTTGCATTACTGCCTGGTATGGCAACCGCTCAGCATCCGACCGTAAAGTCTACACCTGTTGTATTCGGCGCATGTGACTAATAAAATTGTATTTGATTTTGATTTGATTTGAAATCCCGATTCGTCCGTCGGAATGCCACAGATGGTGGAGCGTGATTCATCACTCCAGAGTCCAAGGGCGGCGAGCTTTACACCACTCCAGCCAACTCCAGCTGCTCGCAAACACATTTTAATGAAGCTGGCGGCTAACAGTTCTCGTTGCTTCCAGGGGCAGTTTGGAACTCGGTAGTGTTGTAACCAAGGACAGACGGATCACATGCGCCGAACACTACGGTTGTAGACCTCACTGTGAAATGCTTACTTACAAGCCTTTAATCAACAATGCAGTTCAAGAAATAAAGAGTTAAGAAAATATTTACAAAATAAACAATAGTATAAAACAAAGTAACACAATAAAATAACTATAACGAGGCTATATACAGGGGGTACCGATATAGAGTCAATGTGGAGGCTATATACAGGGGGTACCGATATAGAGTCAATGTGGAGGCTATATACAGGGGGTACCGGTACAGAGTCAATGTGGAGGCTATATACAGGGGGTACCGATATAGAGTCAATGTGGAGGCTATATACAGGGGGTTACGGTACTGAGTCAATGTGGAGGCTATATACAGGGGGTACCGGTACAGAGTCAATGTGGAGGCTATATACAGGGGGTACCGATATAGAGTCAATGTGGAGGCTATATACAGGCGGTACCGATATAGAGTCAATGTGGAGGCTATATACAGGGGGCACCGGTACAGAGTCAATGTGGAGGCTATATACAGGGGGTTACGGTACAGAGTCAATGTGGAGGCTATATACAGGGGGCACCGGTACAGAGTCAATGTGGAGGCTATATACAGGGGTTACGGTACAGAGTCAATGTGGAGGCTATATACAGGGGGCACCGGTACAGAGTCAATGTGGAGGCTATATACAGGGGGCACCGGTACAGAGTCAATGTGGAGGCTATATACAGGGGGTTACGGTACTGAGTCAATGTGGAGGTTATATACAGGGGGTTACGGTACTGAGTCAATGTGGAGGCTATATACAGGGGATTACGGTACAGAGTCAATGTGGAGGCTATATACAGGGGGCACCGGTACAGAGTCAATGTGGAGGCTATATACAGGGGGTACCGGTACAGAGTCAATGTGGAGGCTATATACAGGGGGTACCGGTATAGAGTCAATGTGGAGGCTATATACAGGGGGTACCGGTATAGAGTCAATGTGGAGGCTATATACAGGGTGTTACGGTACAGAGTCAAGGTGGAGGCTATATACAGGGTATTACGGTACAATGTGGAGGCTATATACAGGGTATTACGGTACAGAGTCAATGTGGAGGCTATATACAGGGTATTACGGTACAATGTGGAGGCTATATACATGGTGTTACGGTACAGAGTCAATGTGAGAGCCTGATACAAAGGCAATGGGGTTCCATTTGGGACCGGATCAGAGAGAGAAAATCCTGTTATTACGTTTCCTTCATCTAGAGGACTGTTCATCTGAGTGTTTCCTTCATCTAGAGGACTGTTAATCTGAGTGTTTCCTTCATCTGGAGGACTGTTAATCTGAGTGTTTCCTTCATCTGGGTATCCCCCCAGGGGTACGCGCAATGCCGTCGGTGGTACGCCAAATACAAATGCGATTCCCATTTTACAAAGAAAAAAACAACTGCCATAATGTATTATTCCAGCCCAGGTGCAATTTAGATTTTGGCCACTAGATGGCAGCAGTGTATGTGCAAAGTTTTAGACTGATCCAATGAACCATTGCATTTCTGTTCAAAATTTTATCAAAACTGCCCAAATGTTCCTAATTTGTTTATTAATAACTTTAGGTTCATAATTGTGCACTCTCCTCAAACAATAGCATGGTATTATTTCATTGTAATAGCTACTGTAAATTGGACAGTGTAGTTAGATTAACAAGAATTTAAGCTTTCTGCCAATATTAGATATTTCAATGTCCTGGGAAATGTTCTTGTTACTTACAACCCCATGCTAATCACATTAGCCTACGTTAGCTCAGCCGTCCCGTGGAAGAGATACCGATCCCGAAGAAGTTTAAAAAAAAACGTTTTTTAAATAGTAGCAGCCAGCCAGTCATTCAGCCAGCCAGTCAGCCAGTCAGTCAGATGGCCAGTCAGCCGGCCAGTCAGTCAGCCAGTCAGTCATCCAGTCAGTCAGCCAGCCAGCCAGCAGCCCAGCCAGCCAGCAGCCCAGCCAGTCAGTTAGCCAGCCAGCAGCCCAGCCAGCCAGCCAGCAGCCCAGTCAGCCAGTCAGCCAGCCAGCCAGTCAGCCAGTCAGCCAGCCAGGCAGTCAGCCAGCCAGCCAGCCAGTCAGCCAGTCAGTCAGTCAGTCAGTCAGCCAGTCAGTCAGCCAGTCAGCCAGTCAGTCAGCCAGTCAGTGAGTCATCTGGCATTGCATTGTGGATGGAAGAAGGACTTGTTCCTAAACCTAAATAATAATAATGATCCCTCGGTTTTGGTCATTTTATGTGCGAACAATAAATGCACAATAACAGATGTGTGTGAGTCTGAGTCTCTAAGTCTCTAAGTCTCTAAGTCTGTGAGTCTGGGAGTCTGTGAGTCTGAGTCTGAGAGTCTGAGAGTGTGGGAGTCTGAGAGTCTGAGTGTGTGTGCGTGTGTGTGTGAGTCTGTGTGTGTGTGAGTCTGTGTGTGTGTGAGTCTGTGTGTGTGTGAGTCTGTGTGTGTGTGTGAGTCTGTGTGTGTGTGAGTCTGTGTGTGTGTGTGAGTCTGTGTGTGTGTGAGTCTGTGTGTGTGTGTGTGTGTGCGTGTGAGTCTGTGTGTGTGTGAGTCTGTGTGCGTGTGAGTCTGGTGTGTGTGCGTGTGAGTCTGTTGTGTGTGTGTGTGTGTGTGTGTGTGTGTGTGTGTGTGTGTGTGTGTGTGTGTGTGTGTGTGTGTGTGTGTGTGTGTGTGTGTGTGTGTGTGTGTGTGTGTGTGTGTGTTATTTGTGACATGCCTTCCTCTTTTCCAGCTGAGGACTGCCAGCTGCTCTCTCAGATCCCTAAAGTACGCTGCCTGAGGAACGGACGTCGAGAGGGTGAGTCTGTGTGTGTCTGCCCGCTGCATATAGGCTGGGGTGGTATACTAGGGTGGTATACAGTATCCTGCGGTGGTATACAGTATCCTGGGGTGGTATACTAGGGTGGTATACAGTATCCTAGGGTGGTATACAGTATCCTAGGGTGGTATATAGTATCCTGGGGTGGTATACTGTATCCTGGGTGGTATACAGTATCCTGGGGTGGTATACAGTATCCTAGGGTGGTATACAGTATCCTAGGGTGGTATATAGTATCCTAGGGTGGTATACTGGGGTGGTATACAGTATCCTGGGTGGTATACAGTGTCCTGGGGTGGTATACAGTATACTGGGGTGGTATACAGTATCCTGGGGTGGTATACAGTATCCTGGGGGTATACAGTATCCTGGGGTGGTATACTGGGGTGGTATACAGTATCCTGGGGTGGTATACAGTATCCTGGGGTGGTATACAGTATCCTGGGGTGGTATACTGGGGTGGTATACAGCATCCTGGGGTGGTATACAGTATCCTGGGGTGGTATACAGTATCCTGGGGTGGTATACAGTATCCTGGGGTGGTATACAGTATCCTGGAGTATTTGGTTTTTCAGAACTGTCAATATGTCAAAACTATTTCTTTGAAGTTTTTCCAATAAATTTGAATATTTGTAGCTACTTTTTAAGTACCTGGAGTCAACTTGTGCAATACGTTTACCGTAGTTCCCCAGAACAGTTGAGCCAGTCACGTGTTTGTTTGTAAATAGCTCAACGGTAGAAAGCTGAGCTGGTGAGCCCCTAGAGTTCTGTATCTGTTGGAGAGCCCATAGAGTTCTGTATCTGTTGGAGAGCCCCTAGAGTTCTGTATCTGTTGGAGAGCCCATAGAGTTCTGTATCTGTTGGAGAGCCCATAGAGTTCTGTATCTGTTGGAGAGTTCTGTATATATTGGAGAGCCCATAGAGTTCTGTATCTGTTGGAGAGCCCATAGAGTTCTGTATCTGTTGGAGAGTTCTGTATCTGTTGGAGAGCCAATAGAGTCCTGTATCTGTTGGAGAGCCCATAGAGTTCTGTATCTGTTGGAGAGCCCATAGAGTCCTGTATCTGTTGGAGAGCCCATAGAGTTCTGTATCTGTTGGATAGCCAATAGAGTCCTGTATCTGTTGGGGAGCCAATAGAGTTCTGTATCTGTTGGAGAGCCCATAGAGTCCTGTATCTGTTGGAGATCTTTAATAAATTAATAACAATTCGTGTTTGTGGAATCTGATTATGGAACCCGACTCAAAGGAAGATCGAAGAAGTAAATATGTTTTTGGTGACGAGGGAGACCAAGGGAATTAACAAAGTTTTTTGGTGACATTCAGCTTTGAAATCAGCATATTTAGAGTGCTGGTTTGCATAAAAAACAGAGTACGAGGTTAATGAATTCAGGCGTAAACTTGCAAGGAAAGTTAGCCTACAATTAGAGCTGGAAGCTACCGGTTTTGTCTCTATCTGTCTACTTTGCCATTGTGTAGGTCTGTCTAGCTAGCTACAGAGACATTCATTTAGCGAGTTCGGACAACTTTTAGAATTGTTTAATGTTGTGCTAAACATTCAGTTACATAACATTGGTATAAATATTCCCCATGTAATGTTATTGGGAGCTAACATGGCTGCCATAGAATGTTGTAACAAAGATTTGTACAACTAAGATAGACCACAGCCTGTCGTTTCCAATGGGAACTAATGAGTCATAGTGGGCAGAACAAGCAAGGAAGGAGCTAGCGAGATCCTATTGGCGTGTACTAGCATGTATTTCCGTTAGGGAACGCCTACTCTGTGAAGTGGGCGTGTGCAATAACTCAATTAGCCTTTGCACTCCTTCTAAACAACGCAATTTTTAGCAAAGGGTGAAGTCTACAAAACTTTGTCCACTCTGTTCCGGTATAGATTCTAGTTATTTTTATTTTTATAATGTATATATATTTTTTTACCCCTTTTTCGCCCCAATTTTGTGGTATCCAATTGGTAGTTACAGTCTTGTTTCATCGCTGCAACTCCCATACGGACTCGGGAGAGGCAAAGGTCGAGAGCCATGCATCCTCCGAAACACAACCAAGCCAAGCCGCACCAACGTGCCAAGCCGCACCAACGTGCCAAGCCGCACCAACGTGCCAAGCCGCACCAACGTGCCAAGCCGCACCAACGTGCCAAGCCGCACTGTTTCTTCACACACTGCTCACTTAACCCGGAAGCCAGCCGCACCAACGTGTCAGAGGAAACACCGTACACTTGGCGATCGTGTCAGCGTGCACTGCTCCCGGCCCGCCACAGGAGTCGCTAGAGCACGATGGGACAAGGACATCCCGGCCAGTCAAACCTTCCTCTAACCCAAACAACGCCGGGCCAATTGCGAGTCGCCTCATGGGTCTCCCGGTCAGGGCCGGCTGCGACACACCCGGATCTAGTTCCCATGCTCATGCACTGCAGTGCCTTAGACCGCTGCGCCACTCGGGAGGCCACAGATTGTAGTTTTGGGAACAGAAAACTGAATTGAGATCAAATGTTTCATCGATGAGAAAATGTGCAGAACGTCGGCCCAAAATCCATCTCCTTCCATCTTCTCCCACTGCCGGCCACAGGGCTTCCTCTCACTACCATATTTGGTAGTACCATCTTCTCCCACTGCCCGCCACAGGGCTTCCTCTCACTACCATATTTGGTAGTACCATCTTCTCCCACTGCCCGCCACAGGGCTTCCTCTCACTACCATATTTGGTAGTACCATCTTCTCCCACTGCCGGCCACAGGGCTTCCTCTCACTACCATATTTGGTAGGACCATCTTCTCCCACTGCCGGCCACTGGGCTTCCTCTCACTACCATATTTGGTAGGACCATCTTCTCCACTGCCGGCCACTGGGCTTCCTCTCACTACCATATTTGGTAGTACCATCTTCTCCCACTGCCGGCCACAGGGCTTCCTCTTACTACCATATTTGGTAGTACCATCTTCTCCCACTGCCCGCCACTGGGCTTCCTCTCACTACCATATTTGGTAGTACCATCTTCTCCCACTGCCCGCCACTGGGCTTCCTCTCACTACCATATTTGGTAGTACCATCTTCTCCCACTGCCGGCCACAGGGCTTCCTCTCACTACCATATTTGGTAGTACCATCTTCTCCCACTGCCCGCCACAGGGCTTCCTCTCACTACCATATTTGGTAGTACCATCTTCTCCCACTGCCCGCCACAGGGCTTCCTCTCACTACCATATTTGGTAGTGGGTGGAAACACCATGCGGATGCTTCACATTTATACGTCCTGTGAAATATCTGGTTCATTTTTCTATCTGTGTTTGAAGTGTCATGTCAATGTATCATAATGCAGAAACCTCAACGTCCCGTCTATCTACATACATGGCTCTAGGTACAGTTATCCCCAAGCTTTCAGGAAGCAGCTTTACGACTAGACACCTTGATGTTCTCTATCGGCAGCCACTGCAGATGTCTGGCTAGCTGTTTTCTCAGGCTCATACTGTACTCTTTATCTGTGTCCTAGGACTGATCCGGTCCCGGGTACGAGGGGCAGACTCGGCCTCTGCCTCTATCCTGACCTTCCTGGACAGCCACTGTGAGGTCAACACTGACTGGCTACAGCCCATGATACAGAGGGTCAAAGAAGTACGCACTCACTCACTCACTCACTCACTCACTCACTCACTCACTCACTCACTCACTCACTCACTCACTCACTCACTCACTCACTCACTCACTCACTAACACATGCATGCACACCCAAACACACACTCAAACACACACACACACTCTCTGACTGGCTACAGCCCATGATACAGATGTTGCCTGATGACTCACACTCAACTCTTCCTCTGTCGTTCACTAGAGACTTTAGTCTTGATCTGCTCTGTCCATTAGGGCTCCCTAGCGGCGCAGTGGTCTAAGGCACTGCAACTCAGTGCTAGAGGCATCACTACAGGCCCTGGTTCAGTGGTCTAAGGCAATGCAACTCAGTGCTAGAGGCATGACTACAGGCCCTGGTTCAGTGGTCTAAGGCAATGCTACTCAGTGCTAGAGGCATCACTACAGGCCCTGGTTCAGTGGTCTAAGGCAATGCAACTCAGTGCTAGAGGCATGACTACAGGCCCTGGTTCAGTGGTCTAAGGCAATGCAACTCAGTGCTAGAGGCATCACTACAGGCCCTGGTTCAGTGGTCTAAGGCAATGCAACTCAGTGCTAGAGGCATCACTACAGGCCCTGGTTCAGTGGTCTAAGGCAATGCAACTCAGTGCTAGAGGCATCACTACAGGCCCTGGTTCAGTGGTCTAAGGCACTGCAACTCAGTGCTAGAGGCATCACTACAGACACCCCTGGTTCAGTGGTCTAAGGCAATGCAACTCAGTGCTAGAGGCATCACTACAGACACCCCTGGTTCAGTGGTCTAAGGCAATGCAACTCAGTGCTAGAGGCATCACTACAGACACCCCTGGTTCAGTGGTCTAAGGCAATGCAACTCAGTGCTAGAGGCATCACTACAGGCCCTGGTTCAGTGGTCTAAGGCAATGCAACTCAGTGCTAGAGGCATCACTACAGACACCCCTGGTTCAGTGGTCTAAGGCAATGCAACTCAGTGCTAGAGGCATCACTACAGACACCCCTGGTTCAGTGGTCTAAGGCACTGCAACTCAGTGCTAGAGGCATCACTACAGGCCCTGGTTCAGTGGTCTAAGGCAATGCAACTCAGTGCTAGAGGCATCACTACAGGCCCTGGTTCAGTGGTCTAAGGCAATGCAACTCAGTGCTAGAGGCATCACTACAGGCCCTGGTTCAGTGGTCTAAGGCAATGCAACTCAGTGCTAGAGGCATGACTACAGGCCCTGGTTCAGTGGTCTAAGGCAATGCAACTCAGTGCTAGAGGCATCACTACAGACACCCCTGGTTCAGTGGTCTAAGGCAATGCAACTCAGTGCTAGAGGCATCACTACAGGCCCTGGTTCAGTGGTCTAAGGCAATGCAACTCAGTGCTAGAGGCATCACTACAGACACCCCTGGTTCAGTGGTCTAAGGCACTGCAACTCAGTGCTAGAGGCATGACTACAGGCCCTGGTTCAGTGGTCTAAGGCAATGCAACTCAGTGCTAGAGGCATCACTACAGACACCCCTGGTTCAGTGGTCTAAGGCAATGCAACTCAGTGCTAGAGGCATCACTACAGGCCCTGGTTCAGTGGTCTAAGGCAATGCAACTCAGTGCTAGAGGCATCACTACAGGCCCTGGTTCAGTGGTCTAAGGCAATGCAACTCAGTGCTAGAGGCATCACTACAGACACCCCTGGTTCAGTGGTCTAAGGCAATGCAACTCAGTGCTAGAGGCATCACTACAGACACCCCTGGTTCAGTGGTCTAAGGCACTGCAACTCAGTGCTAGAGGCATGACTACAGACACCCCTGGTTCGTATTTAGGCTGTATCACAACCGGCTGTGATTGGAAGTCCCATAGGGCGGCGCGCAATTGGCCCAGCGTCGTCTGGGATTGGCCGGTGTAGACCGTCATTGTAAATAAGAATTTGTTCTAAACTGACTTGTGTGCGGCTGCTTGGCCACGGAAACCCATTTCATGAAGCTCCCGAGAAACAGTTATCGTGTTGACGTTGCTTCCAGAGGCAGTTTGGAACTCTGTAGTGAGTATTGCAACCGAGGACAGATGATTTTTACACGCATCAGCGCTCGGCGGTCCCGTTCTGTGAGCTTGTGTGGCCTGCCACTTCGCAGCTGAGCCGTTGTTGCTCCTAGACATTTCCACTTCACAATAACAGCACTTACAGCTGACCAGGGCAGCTCTAGCAGGGCAGCTCTAGCAGGGCAGCTCTAGCAGGGCAGACATTTGACGAACTGAACGGTTGGAAAGGTGGCATCCTATGACACTGAGCTCTTCTACTTCCATTGGTTGTCTATGGAGATTGCGTGCCTGTGTGCTCGATTTTATACACCTGTCAGCAATAGATGTGGCTGAAATAGACGGATCCACTAATAATTTGAAGGGGTGTCCACATACTTTTGTATATGTAGTGTACTTAAGTCTGAATCTGCCATCATTGAAAATAATTTGGGTGACGTCATAGTCGCAGGAAGTAGGGGTGCTGCAGCACCACCTAAAAAAATCTGAATATTTATTTTTTTATTCATAAAAAACAATAACAAAATAAATACAAATATAAATAAATAAAATATTATTTTAAAAAATATTCACAAAAGTAGCTGGCCTTTTACTAGTCCGATATAGCCTCCTGTAGCGTGAAAACATTTAACATATATATATATTTTAAATTTTACCTTTATTTAACTAGGCAAGTCAGTTTAAGAACAAATTCTTATTTTCAATGACGGCCTAGGAACTGTGGGTTAACTGCCTGTTCAGGGGCAGAACGACAGATTTGTACCTTGTCAGCTCTGGGATTTGAACTTGCAACCTTCCGGTTACTAGTCCAACGCTCTAACCACTAGGCTACCCTGCCGCCTCTACACTCTAACCACTAGGCTACCCTGCCGCCTCTACACTCTAACCACTAGGCTACCCTGCCGCCTCTACACTCTAACCACTAGGCTACCCTGCCGCCTCTACACTCTAACCACTAGGCTACCCTGCCGCCTCTACACTCTAACCACTAGGCTACCCTGCCGCCTCTACGCTCTAACCACTAGGCTACCCTGCCGCCTCTACACTCTAACCACTAGGCTACCCTGCCGCCTCTACACTCTAACCACTAGGCTACCCCGATGATGTCATCAGTGTCACTGAATGTAATTGTAAACATGTATCTTCTTCTTGAACTATAAAACAGAGAGGAGGCTGCTGAGGCTGAGGACGGGCTCGTGTTAATGTCTGGAACGGAGTCAACGGAATGGCAACACATCTCCAGCACCCTGGTGGTTCCCATGTGTGTGATACCGTTCCACCCACTCCGCTCCAGTCATTACCACGAGCCCGTTGCTTGGTGGCACCCTAGGGGAGGACTGGCTCGTGTTAATGTCTGGAACGGAGTCAACGGAATGGCAACACATCTCCAGCACCCTGGTGGTTCCCATGTGTGTGATACCGTTCCACCTCCTCCGCTCCAGTCATTACCACGAGCCCGTTGCTTGGTGGTACCTTCATTGGGGAGGACTGGCTCGTGTTAATGACTGGAGCGGAGTAGGTGGAACGGTATCACACACATGGTTTCCATGGTTCCCTTGTGTTTGATGCCATTCCGTTGACTCCGTTCCAGACATTACTATGAGCATGTTCTTCCCTATTTAAATTGCCACCCAACCTCCTGTGGAAGAAACACTGTGTTTTCACGTAATTATTGTTGATGCTGGAGATGGTGTGTGTGTGTGTGTGTGTGTGTGTGTGTGTGTGTGTGTGTGTGTGTGTGTGTGTGTGTGTGTGTGTGTGTGTGTGTGTGTGTGTGTGTGTGTGTGTGTGTGTGTGTGTGTGTGTGTGTGTGTGTGTGTGTGTGTGTGTGACCGTGCCTGTCTCTCCTCTCCCCAGGACCGTACCCGGGTGGTCAGCCCCATCATCGATGTCATCAGCCTGGATAACTTTGCCTACTTGGCAGCTTCAGCTGACTTGAGGGGAGGTCAGTAGGATTACTGTATGAGAACACGCACGAACGCACGCCCATACACACACACACACACTTGTTAGTTTTACTATCCTTGTGGGGACCAAACAATTGATTCCCATTCAACATCCTATTTTCCATAACCCCATACCCCTAAACCTAACCCCATACCCCTAAGCCTAACCCCATACCCCTAAGCCTAACCCTATACCCCTAAGCCTAACCCCATACCCCTAAACCTAACCCCATACCCCTAAGCCTAACCCCATACCCCTAAGCCTAACCCTATACCCCTAAACCTAACCCTACCCCTAAGCCTAACCCCATACCCCTAAACCTAACCCCATACCCCTAAGCCTAACCCCATACCCCTAAACCTAACCCCATACCCCTAAACCTAACCCCATACCCCTAAGCCTAACCCCATACCCCTAAACCTAACCCCATACCCTTAAACCTAACCCCATAGCCCTAAACCTAACCCCATACCCCTAAACCTAACCCCATACCTCTAAACCTAACCCCATACCCCTAACCCTAACCCCATACCCTTAACCCGAATTCTAACCCTAATTGTAACCCTAAACTGAAGCCTAAACTGTCCATTTTCCTTGTGGGAATGCTCCCCCCCCCCCTCTGCCTCTCAGGGTTTGACTGGAGTTTACACTTTAAATGGGAGCAGATTCCCATCGAACAGAAGATGTCCAGGAATGACCCCACACTGCCTATCAGGTAGATATATTGATGTGGTCTCCACCCTGCCTATCAGGTAGTTATGTTGATGTGGTCTCCACCCTGCCTATCAGGTAGTTATGTTGATGTGGTCTCCACACTGCCTATCAGGTAGTTATGTTGATGTGGTCTCCACCCTGCCTATCAGGTAGTTATGTTGATGTGGTCTCCACACCGCCTATCAGGTAGTTATGTTGATGTGGTCTCCACACTGCCTATCAGGTAGATATGTTGATGTGGTCTCCACCCTGCCTATCAGGTAGATATGTTGATGTGGTCTCCACACTGCCTATCAGGTAGTTATGTTGATGTGGTCTCCACACTGCCTATCAGGTAGTTATGTTGATGTGGTCTCCACCCTGCCTATCAGGTAGTTATGTTGATGTGGTCTCCACCCTGCCTATCAGGTAGATAGTTATGTTGATGTGGTCTCCACCCTGCCTATCAGGTAGATATGTTGATGTGGTCTCCACACTGCCTATCAGGTAGTTATGTTGATGTGGTCTCCACCCTGCCTATCAGGTAGATATGTTGATGTAGTCTCCACACTGCCTATCAGGTAGTTATGCTGATGTGGTCTCCACACTGCCTATCAGGTAGATAGTTATGTTGATGTGGTCTCCACACTGCATATCAGGTAGTTATGTTGATGTAGTCTCCACACTGCCTATCAGGTAGTTATGCTGATGTGGTCTCCACACTGCCTATCAGGTAGATAATTATGTTGATGTGGTCCCCACACTGCCTATCAGGTAGATAGTTATGTTGATGTGGTCTCCACCCTGTCTATCAGGTAGTTATGTTGATGTGGTCTCCACCCTGCCTATCAGGTAGTTATGTTGATGTGGTCTCCACACTGCCTATCAGGTAGTTGTGTTGTTGTGGTCCCCACACTGCCTATCAGATAGTTATGTTGATGTGGTCTCCACCCTGCCTATCAGGTAGTTATGTTGATGTGGTCTCCACCCTGCCTATCAGGTAGTTATGTTGATGTGGTCTCCACCCTGCCTATCAGGTAGTTATGTTGATGTGGTCTCCACCCTGCCTATCAGGTAGTTATGTTGATGTGGTCTCCACCCTGCCTATCAGGTAGATAGTTATGTTGTTGTGGTCTCCACCCTGCCTATCAGGTAGATAGTTATGTTGATGTGGTCTCCTCACTGCCTATCAGGTAGATAGTTATGTTGATGTGGTCTCCACCCTGCCTATCAGGTAGATAGTTATGTTGATGTGGTCTCCACACTGCCTATCAGGTAGATAGTTATGTTGTTGTGGTCTCCACACTGCCTATCAGGTAGATAGTTATGTTGATGTGGTCTCCACACTGCCTATCAGGTAGATAGTTATGTTGTTGTGGTCTCCACCCCGCCTATCAGGTAGATAGTTATGTTGATGTGGTCTCCACACTGCCTATCAGGTAGATAGTTATGTTGATGTGGTCTCCACACTGCCTATCAGGTAGTTATTTATGTTGTTGTGGTCTCCACACTGCCTATCAGGTAGATATTTATGTTGTTGTGGTCTCCACACTGCCTATCAGGTAGATAGTTATGTTGATGTAGTCTCCACACTGCCTATCAGGTAGATAGTTATGTTGATGTGGTCTCCACCCTGCCTATCAGGTAGATAGTTATGTTGTTGTGGTCTCCACACTGCCTATCAGGTAGATATTTATGTTGTTGTGGTCTCCACACTGCCTATCAGGTAGATAGTTATGTTGTTGTGGTCTCCACACTGCCTATCAGGTAGTTATGTTGATGTGGTCTCCACCCTGCCTATCAGGTAGTTATGTTGATGTGGTCTCCACCCTGCCTATCAGGTAGTTATGTTGATGTGGTCTCCACACTGCCTATCAGGTAGATAGTTATGTTGTTGTGGTCTCCACCCTGCCTATCAGGTAGTTATGTTGATGTGGTCTCCACACTGCCTATCAGGTAGATAATTATGTTGTTGTGGTCTCCACCCTGCCTATCAGGTAGTTATGTTGATGTGGTCTCCACACTGCCTATCAGGTAGATATTTATGTTGATGTGGTCTCCACACTGCCTATCAGGTAGATATTTATGTTGTTGTGGTCTCCACCCTGCCTATCAGGTAGTTATGTTGATGTGGTCTCCACCCTGCCTATCAGGTAGTTATGTTGATGTGGTCTCCACACTGCCTATCAGGTAGTTATGTTGATGTGGTCTCCACACTGCCTATCAGGTAGTTATGTTGATGTGGTCTCCACCCTGCCTATCAGGTAGTTATGTTGATGTGGTCTCCACACTGCCTATCAGGTAGATAGTTATGTTGTTGTGGTCTCCACCCTGCCTATCAGGTAGTTATGTTGATGTGGTCTCCACCCTGCCTATCAGGTAGTTATGTTGTTGTGGTCTCCACCCTGCCTATCAGGTAGATAGTTATGTTGTTGTGGTCTCCACACTGTCTATCAGGTAGTTATGTTGATGTGGTCTCCACACTGCCTATAAGGTAGTTATGTTGATGTGGTCTCCACACTGCCTATCAGGTAGATAGTTGTGTTGATGTGGTCTCCACCCTGCCTATCAGGTAGATAGTTATGTTGTTGTGGTCTCCACACTGCCTATCAGGTAGATAGTTATGTTGATGTGGTCCCCACACTGCCTATCAGGTAGTTGTGTTGATGTGGTCTCCACCCTGCCTATCAGGTAGATAGTTATGTTGATGTGGTCTCCACACTGCCTATCAGGTAGATATGTTGATGTGGTCTCCACACTGCCTATCAGGTAGTTATGTTGATGTGGTCTCCACCCTGCCTATCAGGTAGTTATGTTGATGTGGTCTCCACACTGCCTATCAGGTAGATAGTTATGTTGATGTGGTCTCCACCCTGCCTATCAGGTAGATAGTTATGTTGATGTAGTCTCCACCCTGCCTATCAGGTAGATAGTTATGTTGATGTGGTCTCCACACTGCCTATCAGGTAGTTATGTTGTTGTGGTCTCCACACTGCCTATCAGGTAGATAGTTATGTTGATGTGGTCTCCACACTGCCTATCAGGTAGTTATGTTGTTGTGGTCTCCACCCTGCCTATCAGGTAGATAGTTATGTTGTTGTGGTCTCCACACTGCCTATCAGGTAGATAGTTATGTTGATGTGGTCTCCACACTGCCTATCAGGTAGATAGTTATGTTGATGTGGTCTCCACCCTGCCTATCAGGTAGGTAGTTATGTTGATGTGGTCTCCACCCTGCCTATCAGGTAGTTGTGTTGATGTGGTCTCCACACTGCCTATCAGGTAGATAGTTATGTTGATGTAGTCTCCACCCTGCCTATCAGGTAGATAGTTATGTTGATGTAGTCTCCACCCTGCCTATCAGGTAGATAGTTATGTTGATGTGGTCTCCACCCTGCCTATCAGGTAGATAGTTATGTTGATGTGGTCTCCACACTGCCTATCAGGTAGATAGTTATGTTGTTGTGGTCTCCACCCTGCCTATCAGGTAGATAGTTATGTTGATGTAGTCTCCACCCTGCCTATCAGGTAGATAGTTATGTTGATGTGGTCTCCACACCGCCTATCAGGTAGTTGTGTTGATGTGGTCTCCACACTGCCTATCAGGTAGATAGTTATGTTGATGTAGTCTCCACCCTGCCTATCAGGTAGATAGTTATGTTGATGTAGTCTCCACCCTGCCTATCAGGTAGATAGTTATGTTGATGTGGTCTCCACCCTGCCTATCAGGTAGATAGTTATGTTGATGTAGTCTCCACCCTGCCTATCAGGTAGATAGTTATGTTGATGTGGTCTCCACACCGCCTATCAGGTAGATAGTTATGTTGATGTGGTCTCCACACTGCCTATCAGGTAGATAGTTATGTTGATGTGGTCTCCACACTGCCTATCAGGTAGATAGTTATGTTGATGTAGTCTCCACCCTGCCTATCAGGTAGATAGTTATGTTGATGTGGTCTCCACACTGCCTATCAGGTAGTTATGTTGTTGTGGTCTCCACACTGCCTATCAGGTAGTTATGTTGTTGTGGTCTCCACACTGCCTATCAGGTAGATAGTTATGTTGATGTGGTCTCCACACTGCCTATCAGGTAGTTATGTTGATGTGGTCTCCACACTGCCAATCAGGTAGATAGTTATGTTGTTGTGGTCTCCACCCTGCCTATCAGGTAGATAGTTATGTTGATGTGGTCTCCACCCTGCCTATCAGGTAGATAGTTATGTTGATGTGGTCTCCACACTGCCTATCAGGTAGATAGTTATGTTGATGTGGTCTCCACACTGCCTATGTGTGTATCAGGCAGTCTGTCCTCCTGTGTGTATCAGACAGTCTGTCCTCCTGTGTGTGTCAGACAGTCAGTCCTCCTGTGTGTATCAGACAGTCTGTCCTCCTGTGTGTGTCAGACAGTCAGTCCTCCTGTGTGTATCAGGCAGTCTGTCCTCCTGTGTGTATCAGACAGTCTGTCCTCCTGTGTGTATCAGACAGTCTGTCCTCCTGTGTGTATCAGACAGTCTGTCCTCCTGTGTGTATCAGACAGGCTGTCCTCCTGTGTGTATCAGGCAGTCTGTCCTCCTGTGTGTATCAGACAGTCTGTCCTCCTGTGTGTGCCAGACAGTCTGTCCTCCTGTGTGTATCAGACAGTCTGTCCTCCTGTGTGTATCAGACAGTCTGTCCTCCTGTGTGTATCAGACAGTCTGTCCTCCTGTGTGTATCAGGCAGTCTGTCCTCCTGTGTGTATCAGACAGTCTGTCCTCCTGTGTGTGTCAGACAGTCTGTCCTCCTGTGTGTGCCAGACAGTCTGTCCTCCTGTGTGTATCAGACAGTCTGTCCTCCTGTGTGTATCAGACAGTCTGTCCTCCTGTGTGTATCAGACAGTCTGTCCTCCTGTGTGTATCAGACAGTCTGTCCTCCTGTGTGTATCAGGCAGTCTGTCCTCCTGTGTGTATCAGTCTGTCCTCCTGTGTGTGCCAGACAGTCAGTCCTCCTGTGTGTATCAGACAGTCTGTCCTCCTGTGTGTATCAGACAGTCTGTCCTCCTGTGTGTATCAGACAGTCTGTCCTCCTGTGTGTATCAGACAGTCTGTCCTCCTGTGTGTGTCAGACAGTCTGTCCTCCTGTGTGTGTCAGACAGTCAGTCCTCCTGTGTGTATCAGACAGTCTGTCCTCCTGTGTGTGTCAGACAGTCAGTCCTCCTGTGTGTATCAGGCAGTCTGTCCTCCTGTGTGTATCAGGCAGTCTGTCCTCCTGTGTGTATCAGACAGTCTGTCCTCCTGTGTGTATCAGACAGTCTGTCCTCCTGTGTGTGTCAGGCAGTCTGTCCTCCTGTGTGTATCAGACAGTCTGTCCTCCTGTGTGTGTCAGGCAGTCTGTCCTCCTGTGTGTATCAGACAGTCTGTCCTCCTGTGTGTATCAGACAGTCTGTCCTCCTGTGTGTGTCAGACAGTCTGTCCTCCTGTGTGTATCAGACAGTCTGTCCTCCTGTGTTCTCTGCTACAGAACTCCAGTGATTGCAGGAGGGATCTTTGTGATGGACAAGAGCTGGTTCAACCACCTGGGGCAGTACGACACTCACATGGACATCTGGGGAGGGGAGAACTTTGGTGAGATCACTGGGGGGGGTGGAGAGAACTTTGGTGAGATCACTGGGGGGGAGAGAACTTTGGTGAGATCACTGTTTCTGTCCTGTCTGATTGGATAAACCAAAGATATCTGGAGAGAAGGACATCATGTAATAATTATGTAATAATAATGTAATAATAATGTAATGTCCAGACAGACAGGCCAGACCGGTATATATCATGTTACAGTAGGACCTCAGAGATACCAACACATTGACTATGTAACAGACCTGGGTTTTGACAAATTACTTTGAATACAGATGTGGGATCTTTATTTGACCAGAATAAAAAATAAACATCCATCTGGCACTCCATCGAAAGCTTAGTATTTCAACCCACACATACATTCTCTCTCTCTCCCTCTCTCTCTCTCTCTCTCTCTCACTCACTCACTCACTCACTCACTCACTCACTCACTCACTCACTCACTCACTCACTCACTCACTCACTCACTCACTCACTCACTCACTCACTCACTCACTCACTTATCCACTCACTCACTCACTCACTCACTCACTCACTCACTCACTCACTCACTTATCCACTCACTTATCCACTCACTCACTCACTCACTCACTCACTCACTCACTTATCCACTCACTCACTCACTTATCCACTCACTCACTCACTCACTCACTTATCCACTCACTCACTCACTCACTCACTCACTTATCCACTCACTTATCCACTCACTTATCCACTCACTCACTCACTCACTCACTCACTCACTCACTCACTCACTCACTCACTCACTCACTCACTCACTCACTCACTCACTCACTCACTCTCCTCCAATACCTATTTCATAACTTCTGGCACACACCATCTGGCCCATTAACCTGACTGACATATGGCTTAGATGATGATGGGTGTGACTGGACCAGCTGGTGATTGATGTGACTGGACCAGCTGGTGATTGATGTGACTGGACCAGCTGGTGATTGATGTGACTGGACCAGCTGGTGATTGATGTGACTGGACCAGCTGGTGATTGATGTGACTGGACCAGCTGGTTATTGATGTGACTGGACCAGCTGGTGATTGATGTGACTGGACCAGCTGGTGATTGATGTGACTGGACCAGCTGGTGATTGATGATGTGATTGGACCAGCTGGTGATTGATGATTGGTGTGACTGGACCAGCTGATGATTGGTGTGACTGGACCAGCTGGTGATTGATGATATGATTGGACCAGCTGGTGGCTGATGATGTGA
Organism: Oncorhynchus keta; assembly: GCF_023373465.1. Taxonomy (NCBI): domain Eukaryota; kingdom Metazoa; phylum Chordata; class Actinopteri; order Salmoniformes; family Salmonidae; genus Oncorhynchus; species Oncorhynchus keta. Next base: position 4,311,407 of record NC_068455.1, read on the forward strand.
CTGGACCAGCTGGTGATTGATGATGTGACTGGACCAGCTGGTTATTGATGATGTGACTGGACCAGCTGGTGATTGATGATGTGACTGAACCAGCTGGTGATTGATGATGTGACTGGACCAGCTGGTGATTGATGATGTGACTGAACCAGCTGGTGATTGATGATGTGACTGGACCAGCTGGTGATTGATGACGTGATTGGACCAGCTGGTGATTGATGTGACTGGACCAGCTGGTGATTGGTGTGACTGGACCAGCTGGTGATTGGTGTGACTGGACCAGCTGGTGATTGATGATGTGACTGGACCAGCTGGTGATTGATGATGTGACTGGACCAGCTGGTGATTGATGACGTGATTGGACCAGCTGGTGATTGATGTGACTGGACCAGCTGGTGATTGATGTGACTGGACCAGCTGGTGATTGATGATGTGACTGGACCAGCTGGTGATTGATGATGTGACTGGACCAGCTGGTGATTGATGATGTGACTGGACCAGCTGGTGATTGATGTGACTGGACCAGCTGATGATTGATGATGTGACTGGACCAGCTGGTGATTGATGATGTGACTGGACCAGCTGGTGATTGATGATGTGACTGGACCAGCTGGTGATTGATGATGTGACTGGACCAGCTGGTGATTGATGATGTGACTGGACCAGCTGGTGATTGATGTGACTGGACCAGCTGGTGATTGATGATGTGACTGGACCAGCTGGTTATTGATGTGACTGGACCAGCTGATGATTGATGATGTGACTGGACCAGCTGGTTATTGATGTGACTGGACCAGCTGATGATTGATGTGACTGGACCAGCTGATGATTGATGATGTGACTGGACCAGCTGGTTATTGATGTGACTGGACCAGCTGGTGATTGATGGTGTGACTGGACCAGCTGGTGATTGATGTGACTGGACCAGCTGGTGATTGATGATGTGACTGGACCAGCTGGTGATTGATGATGTGACTGGACCAGCTGGTGATTGATGATGTGACTGGACCAGCTGGTTATTGATGATATGATTGGACCAGCTGGTGATTGATGATGTGACTGGACCAGGTGGTTATTGATGATATGATTGGATCAGCTGGTGATTGATGTGACTGGACCAGCTGGTGTTTGATGATGTGACTGGACCAGCTGGTGATTGATGATGTGACTGGACCAGCTGGTTATTGATTGACCTTATGTGTCTGCTGCAGTGTGCTCTGTAGCAGGTTAACTGGGATAATGAAGATTAGACTGTTATCTCTGGTTGAAGACCAGACTGTTTTGTGTGGATGTGTGTAGGTTTTAATCTCCCCTATATAAACATGTCTATATTAACATATGACCTTCTCTCTCTCAGAGCTGTCCTTCAGGGTGTGGATGTGTGGCGGGAGCCTGGAGATTCTGCCCTGCAGCAGGGTGGGACACGTCTTCAGGAAGCGACATCCCTACGACTTCCCAGAAGGCAACGCTCTCACATATATCAAGTAAGTGAGCTTGGCTGGGTCACTCTGATATCCATTATACAGATGCACACACACAGACACACAACTATAGACACACACTAGTCCTGCCTTTAAAAAAAAAAAAACTATTCTCGGGAATCCTAGCCATTCCGAAAACGTCTTCTCGGGGACTCCATTCCGAAAACGTCTTCTCGGGGACTCCATTCTGAAAACGTCTTCTCGGGGACTCCATTCCAACTGTCTTCTCGGGGACTCCATTCCAACTGTCTTCTCGGGGACTCCATTCCAACTGTCTTCTCGGGGACTCCATTCCAACTGTCTTCTCGGGGACTCCATTCCAACTGTCTTCTCGGGGACTCCATTCCAACTGTCTTCTCGGGGACTCCATTCCAACTGTCTTCTCGGGGACTCCATTCCAACTGTCTTCTCGGGGACTCCATTCCAACTGTCTTCTCGGGGACTCCATTCCAACTGTCTTCTCGGGGACTCCATTCCAAACGTCTTCTCGGGGACTCCATTCCAAATGTCTTCTCGGGGACTCCATTCCAAATGTCTTCTCGGGGACTCCATTCCAAATGTCTTCTCGGGGACTCCATTCCAAATGTCTTCTCGGGGACTCCATTCCAAATGTCTTCTCGGGGACTCCATTCCAAACGTCTTCTCGGGTGACCCTCCTCTCGGGGACAGGTATTTGAACTATTCCAGAACTAGCATACCTGATTCAACTAGTCTACTAATCCTCAAACCCTTGGTGGATCAGGTGATATAGTTCAGAGCTACGTCAAAACTGAAATGTCTGGGGTCATGACAGAGAGGAAGGAACAGCGGAGTTTTGTTATTATCCTACCTAACCAGGTGTGTGTGTGTGTGTGTGTGTGTGTGTGTGTGTGTGTGGGGTCAGGAACACGCGTCGGGCAGCGGAGGTGTGGATGGATGAGTATAAACAGTACTACTACTCAGCAAGGCCCTCAGCGCAGGGCAAGGCCTTTGGCAGGTTAGTAGTCCTCTCTGGTACCTTTTAACCAACACTATACTACACCACACTACACTATACTACACTATACTACACTATACTACATTATACTACACTATACCACACTGTACTACACTATACTATACTATACTACACTATAATACATTATACTACACTATACTACGCTGTACTACACTATAATAATAATAATATATGCCATTTAGCTGACGCTTTTATCCAAAGCGACTTAGTCATGTGTGCATACATTCTACGTATGGGTGGTCCCGGGAATCGAACCCACTACCCTGGCGTTACAAGCGCCATGCTCTACCAACTGAGCCACAGAAAGACCACACTATACTATACTACACTATACTATACTACACTATACCACACTATACTACACTATCCTATACTACACTATACTGCACCATACCAAACTATACTACACTATACTATACTACAGTATACTATGCTACACTGTACTACAATACACTATACTACACTACACTATACTATACTACACTATACTACACTATACTACACCACACTATACTACACTATACTATACTACGCTATACTACACTACACTATACTACACTATACTACACTATACCACACCACACTATACTACACTACTTGATACTACACTATACTACACTATACTACGCTACACTATACTACCCTATACGACACCACATTATACTATACTATACTATACTACACTATACTACACTATACTATACTGTACTATACTACACTATACTATACTACACTATACTACACTATACTACACTATACTATGCTACACTATACTACCGTATACTACACCACATTATACTATACTATACTACACTATACTACACTACACTATACTACACTATACTACACTATACCACACCACACTATACTACACTACTTGATAATACACTATACTACACTATACTACACTATACTACACTATACTACGCTACACTATACTATGCTACACTATACTACCCTATACTACACCACATTATACTATACTACACTATACTACACTATACTACACTATACTATACTACACTATACTACACTATACTACACCACACTATACTACACTACACTATACTATACTACGCTATACTACACTATACTATACTACACTATACTACACTATACTATACTACACTACACTATACTACACTATACCACACCACACTATACTACACTACTTGATACTACACTATACTACACTATACTACGCTACACTATACTATGCTACACTATACTACCCTATACTACACCACATTATACTATACTATACTACACTATACTACACTATACTATACTGTACTATACTACACTATACTATACTACACTATACTACACTACACTACACTATACTATGCTACACTATACTACCGTATACTACACCACATTATACTACACTATACTACACTATACTACACTATACTACACTATACCACACCACACTATACTACACTACTTGATACTACACTATACTACACTATACTACACTATACTACACTATACTACGCTACACTATACTATGCACCACTATACTACCCTATACTACACCACATTATACTATACTATACTACACTATACTACACTATACTATACTGTACTATACTATACTACACTACACTATACTACACTATACTACACTACACTACACTATACTATGCTACACTATACTACCGTATACTACACCACATTATACTATACTATACTACACTATACTACACTATACTACACTACACTATACTATACTGTACTATACTATACTACACTATACTATACTACATTATACTACACTACACCACACTATGCTATACTATACTACACTATACTACACGATACTACACTATGCTATACTACACTACACTATACTACACTATGCTATACTATACTACACTATACTATACCACACTAAACACTATACTATAATATACTACACTATACTATATTACACTATACTACACTGCACTATACTACACTATACCGTACTATACTATACCATACTATACTACACTACACTAAACACTATACTATACTACACTACACTATACTGCACTACACTATACTATACTACACTATACTATACTACACTACACTATACTGCACTAAACACTGTACTATACTACACTATACTGCACTATACTATACTACACTATACTACACTATACTACACTACACCATACTACACTATACTATACTACGATATACTACGATATACTACACTATACTATACTGCACTATACTACACTATACTACACCATACTACACTATACTACACTATACTGCACTAAACACTGTACTATACTACACTATACTACACTATACTACACTACACCATACTACACTATACAACACTATACTACACTACACCATACTACACTATAATACACTGTACTACACTATACTACACTATACTATACTGCACTATACTACACTATACTACACTATACTATACTACGCTATACTGCACTAAACACTGTACTATACTACACTATACTACACTATACTATACCATACTATACAATACTACACCATACTACACTATACTACACTAAACCATACTACACCATACTACACTACACTATACTACACTACACCATACTACACTATACTACACTAAACCATACCACACTATACTATTCTACACTATACTACACTATACTACACTATACTATACTACACTATACTATACTACACTATACTGCACTAAACACGGTACTATACTACACTATACTGCACTAAACACTATGCTATACTATACTACACTATACTATACTATACCACACTAAACACTATACTATACTATAATATGCTACACTATACTATACTACACTATACTACACTACACTATACTACACTATACTACACTACACTATACTACACTACACTACACTATACTACACTATACTATACTACACTATACTACACTATACTATACTATACTATACTACACTATACTATACTATACTACACTACACTACACTATACTATACTACACTACACTACACTACACTATACTACACTATACTACACTACACTACACTACACTACACTACACTACACTATACTATACTATACTATACTACACTATACTATACTATACTACACTATACTACACTATACTACGCTACACTATACTACCCTATACGACACCACATTATACTATACTATACTATACTACACTATACTACACTATACTACACTATACTACACTATACCACACCACACTATACTACACTACTTGATAATACACTATACTACACTATACTACACTATACTACACTATACTACGCTACACTATACTATGCTACACTATACTACCCTATACTACACCACATTATACTATACTATACTATACTACACTATACTACACTATACTACACTATACTATACTACACTATACTACACTATACTACACCACACTATACTACACTACACTATACTATACTACGCTATACTACACTATACTATACTACACTATACTACACTATACTATACTACACTACACTATACTACACTATACCACACTATACTACACTACTTGATACTACACTATACTACACTATACTACGCTACACTATACTATGCTACACTATACTACCCTATACTACACCACATTATACTATACTATACTACACTATACTACACTATACTATACTGTACTATACTACACTATACTATACTACACTATACTACACTACACTACACTATACTATGCTACACTATACTACCGTATACTACACCACATTATACTACACTATACTACACTATACTACACTATACTACACTATACCACACCACACTATACTACACTACTTGATACTACACTATACTACACTATACTACACTATACTACGCTACACTATACTATGCACCACTATACTACCCTATACTACACCACATTATACTATACTATACTACACTATACTACACTATACTATACTGTACTATACTATACTACACTACACTATACTACACTATACTACACCACACTATACTATGCTACACTATACTACCGTATACTACACCACATTATACTATACTATACTACACTATACTACACTATACTACACTACACTATACTATACTGTACTATACTATACTACACTATACTATACTACATTATACTACACTACACCACACTATGCTATACTATACTACACTATACTACACGATACTACACTATGCTATACTACACTACACTATACTACACTATGCTATACTATACTATACTACACTATACTATACCACACTAAACACTATACTATAATATACTACACTATACTATATTACACTATACTACACTGCACTATACTACACTATACCGTACTATACTATACCATACTATACTACACTACACTAAACACTATACTATACTACACTACACTATACTGCACTACACTATACTATACTACACTATACTATACTACACTACACTATACTGCACTAAACACTGTACTATACTACACTATACTGCACTATACTATACTACACTATACTACACTATACTATACTACACTACACCATACTACACTATACTATACTACGATATACTACACTATACTACACTATACTATACTGCACTATACTACACTGTACTACACCATACTACACTATACTACACTATACTGCACTAAACACTGTACTATACTACACTATACTACACTATACTACACTACACCATACTACACTATACAACACTATACTACACTACACCATACTACACTATAATACACTGTACTACACTATACTACACTATACTATACTGCACTATACTACACTATACTACACTATACTATACTACGCTATACTGCACTAAACACTGTACTATACTACACTATACTACACTATACTATACCATACTATACAATACTACACCATACTACACTATACTACACTACACCATACTACACTATACTACACTACACCATACTACACTATACTACACTAAACCATACCACACTATACTATTCTACACTATACTACACTATACTACACTATACTATACTACACTATACTATACTACACTATACTGCACTAAACACGGTACTATACTACACTATACTGCACTAAACACTATGCTATACTATACTACACTATACTATACTATACCACACTAAACACTATACTATACTATAATATGCTACACTATACTATACTACACTATACTACACTACACTATACTACACTATACTACACTACACTACACTATACTACACTACACTATACTACACTATACTATACTACACTATACTATACTATACTATACTATACTACACTACACTACACTACACTACACTACACTACACTACACTACACTACACTACACTACACTACACTACACTACACTACACTACACTACACTACACTACACTACACTACACTACACTATTCATATCTTTGCTGTTGGATGAAAACATTTCCAAAACAGAACCTTTTCAGGAAATGGAAAAAACATATTTTACTCTCCCCTCCCCCCTTTCCCCTTCCCCTCCCCTCTCCCCTTCTCTCTCCCCTCCCCTCTCCCTTCTCTCTCCCCTCCCTCTCCCCTCCTCTCTCCCCTCCTCTCTCCCTCCACTCCCCTCTCCCTTCCCCTCTCCCTCCTCTCTCCCCTTCCTCTCTCCCCTTCCCCTCTCCCTCCTCTCTCCCCTTCCCCTCTCCCCTCCTCTCTCCCCTTCCCCTCTCCCTCCTCTCTCCCTTCCCCTCTCCCCTCCTCTCTCCCCTCCTCTCTCCCCTTCCCCTCTCCTCTCCTCTCCTCTCTCCCCCTCCTCTCTCCCCTTCTCTCTCCCCTCCTCTCTCCCCTCCTCTCTCCCTTCTCTCTCCCTCCTCTCTCCCTCCTCTCTCCCTCCTCTCTCCCCTCCTCTCTCCCCTCCTCTCTCCCTCCTCTCTCCCCTTCTCTCTCCCCTCCTCTCTCCCTCCTCTCTCCCTCCTCTCTCCCCTCCTCTCTCCTCTCCTCTCTCCCTTCTCTCTCCTTCTCTCTCCCCTTCTCTCTCCCCTCCTCTCTCCCCTTCTCTCTCCCTCCTCTCTCCCCTTCTCTCTCCCCTCCTCTCTCCCCTCCTCTCTCCCCTTCTCTTTCCCCTTCTCTCTCCCCTTCTCTCTCCTTCTCTCTCCCCTTCTCTCTCCCCTCCTCTCTCCCCTCCTCTCTCCCCTCCTCTCTCCCCTTCTCTCTCCCCTTCTCTCTCCCCTCCTCTCTCCCCTTCTCTCTCCCCTTCTCTCTCCCCTTCTCTCTCCCCTCCTCTCTCCCCTTCTCTCTCCCCTCCTCTCTCCCCTCCTCTCTCCCCTTCTCTCTCCCCTCCTCTCTCCCCTCCTCTCTCCTTCTCTCTCCCCTTCTCTCTCCCCTCCTCTCTCCCCTTCTCTCTCCCTCCTCTCTCCCTCCTCTCTCCCCTTCTCTCTCCCCCTCTCCCCTTCTCTCTCCCCTTCCCCTTCTCTCTCCCCTTCCCCTCCTCTCTCCCCTCCTCTCTCCCCTTCCCCTCCTCTCTCCCCTTCCCCTCCTCTCTCCCCTTCTCTCTCCCCTTCTCTCCCCTTCCCTGTCCCGTTCTCTCTCCCCTTCCCCTCCCCTCTCCCCTTCTCTCTTCCCTTCCCCTCTCCCCCTTCCCCTTTGCTCTCCCCTTCTCCTTCCCCCTCTCCCCTTCCCCCTTTCCCTCTCCCCTTCTCCTTCCCCTCTCCCCTTCTCCTTTCCCTCTCCCCTTTCCCTTCCCCCTCTCCCCTTCCCCTCTCCCCTTTCCCTTCCCCCTCTCCCCTCTCCTTTCCCTTCCCCCTCTCCCCTCTCCCTTTCCCCTCTCCCTTTCCCCTCTCCCCTTTCCCTTCCCCCTCTCCCCTCTCCCTTTCCCTTCCCCCTCTCCCCTCTCCCCTTTCCCTTCCCCCTCTCCCCTCTCCCTTTCCCCTTTCCTTCCCCCTCTCCCCTCTCCCTCTCCCCTTTCCCTTCCCCTTCCCCTTTCCCTTTCTCTTCCCCCTCTCCCCTTCCCCTTCTCCCCCTTCCCCTTCTCTCCCCCTTCCCCCTCTCCCCCTTCTCCCTCTCCCTTTCCCTTTCCCTTCTCCCTCTCCCCTCACCCCTCTCCCCTCTCCCCCTTTCCCTCTCCCATTTCCCTTCCCCCTCTCCCCCTTTCCCTCTCCCCTTCCCCCTCTCCCCTCCATCTCCCCTTCCCCCTCTCCCCTTCCCCCTCTCCCCCTCTCCCCTTCCCTTCCCTCTCCCCCTCTCCCCTTTCCTTCCCCTCTCCCCTTCCCCCTCTCTCCCCTTTCCCTTCCCCCTCTCCCCTTCTCCCTTTCCCCTCTCCCCTTTCCCTTCCCCCTCTCCCTTCTCCCTTTCCCCTCTCCCCCTTCCCCTCTCCCCCTTGCCCCTTCCCCCTCTCCCTTCCCCTTCCCCCTTCCCCCTTCCCCCTCTCCCCCTTCCCCCTCTCCCCCTTCCCCCTTCCCCTCTCCCTTTCCCCTCTCCCCTTTCCCTTCCCCTTCTCCCTTTCCCTTTCCTTCTCCCCCTTCCCTCTCCCCCTTCCCCTTTCCCCTCTCCCCTTTCCCTTCTCCCTTTCCCCTTTCCCCTCTCCCCCCTTCCCCCTCTCCCCTTTCCCTTTTCCCCTCTCCCCCCTTCCCCCTCTCCCCTTTCCCTTCTCCCCTTTCCCTTCTCCCCTTCCCCCTCTCCTTCTCCCTCTCCATGCTCATTCCTTCCTGTAGCATTGCGGACCGGCTGACTCTACGACACAAGCTGAACTGCAAGTCTTTCCATTGGTATATGGAGAACGTTTACCCTGAGCTAAGGTGAGAGGAGAGAGTCTCTACCAGACAGGTGAGAGGGGAGAGGGGAGAGACTCTACTGGCTAACCAGACAGGTGAGAGGGGAGAGGGGCGAGTCTCTACCAGACAGGTGAGAGGGGAGAGTCTCTACCGGACAGGTGAGATGTGAGAGGGGAGAGTCTCTACCAGACAGGTGAGAGGGGAGAGGGGAGAGTCTCTACCAGACAGGTGAGAGGGGAGAGGGGAGAGTCTTTACCAGACAGGGGAGAGTCTCTACCAGACAGGTGAGTGGGGAGAGGGGAGAGTCTCTACCAGACAGGGGAGAGTCTCTACCAGACAGGTTAGAGAGAGTCTCTACTGGCTAACCAGACAGGTTAGAGAGTCTCTACTGGCTAACCAGACAGGTCAGAGAGTCTCTACTGGCTAACCAGACAGGTTAGAGAGTCTCTACTGGCTAACCAGACAGGTGAGAGGAGAGAGTCTCTACTGGCTAACCAGACAGGTGAGAGGAGAGAGTCTCTACTGGCTAACCAGACAGGTGAGAGGAGAGAGTCTCTATTGGCTAACCAGACAGGTGAGAGGAGAGAGTCTCTATTGGCTAACCAGACAGGTTAGAGAGAGTCTCTACTGGCTAACCAGACAGGTTAGAGAGTCTTTGGGTGAGAGGAGAGAGGGGAGAGTCTCTGGGAGAGAGGGGAGAGTCTCTGGGTGAGAGGAGAGAGGGGAGAGTCTCTGGGTGAGAGGAGACCAGACTGGTGAGAGGAGAGAGGGAGACTGGCTGAACCAGACAGGTTAGAGAGAGTCTCTTGGTGACCAGACAGGTTGGGAGAGTCTGGGTGAGAGGAGAACCAGACAGGTTAGAGGGAGTCTCTGGGTGAGAGGAGAGAGGGGAGAGTCTGGGAGAGAGGGGAGAGTCTCTGGGTGAGAGGAGAGTCTCTGGGTGAGAGGGAGAGTCTCTGGGGAGGAGAGGAGAGAGGGGAGGGTCTCTGGGTGAGAGGAGAGAGGGGAGAGTCTCTGGGTGAGAGGAGAGAGGGGAGGGTCTCTGGGTGAGAGGGGAGAGTCTCTGGGTGAGAGGAGAGAGGGGAGAGTCTCTGGGTGAGAGGGGAGAGTCTCTGGGTGAGAGGAGAGAGGGGAGAGTCTCTGGGTGAGAGGAGAGAGGGGATAGTCTCTGGGTGAGAGGGGAGAGTCTCTGGGTGAGAGGAGAGAGGGGAGAGTCTCTGGGTGAGAGGAGAGAGGGGAGAGTCTGGGTGAGAGGGGATAGTCTCTGGGTGAGAGGGGAGAGTCTCTGGGTGAGAGGAGAGAGTCTCTGGGTGAGAGGAGAGAGTCTCTGGGTGAGAGGAGAGAGGGAAAGTCTCTGGGTGAGAGGAGAGAGGGGAGAGTCTCTGGGTGAGAGGGGAGAGTCTCTGGGTGAGAGGAGAGAGTCTCTGGGTGAGAGGAGAGAGTCTCTGGGTGAGAGGAGAGAGTGTCTGGGTGAGAGGAGAGAGGGGAAAGTCTCTGGGTGAGAGGAGAGAGGGGAGAGTCTCTGGGTGAGAGGAGAGAGTCTCTGGGTGCGGCCCCAATAACCTCTCCTTGCTCCTGAAGTGTACACTTGTTCACTACTCTCTACAAGTGTCAAAGCATTGGGATGGGTGGGCATAGGGTGGGCATAGGGTGGGCATAGGGTGGGCATAGGGTGGGCATAGGGTGGGCATAGGGTGGGCATAGGGTGGGCATAGGCTAGAGGGAGTTTCCATATAACTGTTATTTCCTTTTGTGAAGGGAAGTGAACAAGTGCACACTTCGGGAGAAAGGAGAGATTTGGGATACATACTATCTGCTACTACTCTCCATTACCTCATGTTCCTCTCTCTCTCCATTACCTCCTGTTCCCCTCTCTCTCCATTACCTCCTGTTCCTCTCTCTCTCCATTACCTCCTGTTCCCCTCTCTCTCCATTACCTCCTGTTCCTCTCTCTCTCCATTACCTCCTGTTCCCCTCTCTCTCCATTACCTCCTGTTCCCCTCTCTCTCCATTACCTCCTGTTCCTCTCTCTCTCCATTACCTCCTGTTCCCCTCTCTCTCCATTACCTCCTGTTCCTCTCTCTCTCCATTACCTCCTGTTCCCCTCTCTCTCCATTACCTCCTGTTCCCCTCTCTCTCCATTACCTCCTGTTCCCCTCTCTCTCCATTACCTCCTGTTCCTCTCTCTCATTATTACCTCCTGTTCCTCTCTCTCTCCATTACCTCCTGTTCCCTCCTCTTACTCCATTACCTCATGTTCCCTCTCTCTCTCCATTACCTCCTGTTCCCCTCTCTCTCCATTACCTCCTGTTCCCCTCTCTCTCTCCATTACCTCCTGTTCCCCTCTCTCTCCATTACCTCCTGTTCCTCTCTCTCTCCATTACCTCCTGTTCCCCTCTCTCTCTCCTCCTTTCCCCTCTCTCTCACCTCCTGTTCCCCTCTCTCTCCATTACCTCCTGTTCCCTCTCTCTCCATTACCTCCTGTTCCCCTCTCTCTCCATTACCTCCTGTTCCCCTCTCTCTCCATTACCTCATGTTCCCCTCTCTCTCCATTACCTCCTGTTCCCTCTCTCTCCATTACCTCCTGTTCCCTCTCTCTCCATTACCTCCTGTTCCCCTCTCTCTCCATTACCTCATGTTCCCCTCTCTCTCCATTACCTCCTGTTCCCCTCTCTCTCCATTACCTCCTGTTCCCCTCTCTCTCCATTACCTCCTGTTCCCCTCTCTCTCCATTACCTCCTGTTCCCCTCTCTCTCCATTACCTCATGTTCCCCTCTCTCTCCATTACCTCATGTTCCCCTCTCTCTCCATTACCTCATGTTCCCCTCTCTCTCCATTACCTCATGTTCTCCTCTCTCTACATTACTTCCTGTTCCTCTCACTCTCCCTCTCTCTCCCTCTCATCTCCCTCTCACCTCTCCCTCTCATCTCTCCCTCTCATCTCCCTCTCACCTCTTGTGTCTCCCAGGATCCCGGAGCGGGATGCAGTGTCCAGTGTGTTGAGACAGGGAGGGATGTGTCTGGAGAGCCTGGGTTCAGACAGCCTGGGCCTGGCAGAGTGTAGTCGAGGCTCTGGAGCGATGAGGCCACAGTCACAGGTCAGTACCATCACCCACCACTAGGGACAGATAGTGATTATGGGAGTGTTAGTATGTGTAATAACAATAATAATAATTTGTGTGTGTGTGTGTGTCGCTCTCTGTCTCTGTCTCTGTATCTCTCTCTCTCTGTCTGTATGTCTCTCTCTCTCTCTCTCTCTCTGTCTCTCTCTCTCTCTGTCTCTATCTCTCTCTCACTGTCTGTCTCTCTTTCTCTCTCTGTCTGTCTCTCTTTCTCTCTCTGTATGTCTGTCTCTCTTTCTCTCTCTGTATGTCTCTCTATCTCTCTCTCTCTCTCTCTCTCTCTCTCAATTCAATTCAATTCAATTCAATTCAATGGCTTTATTGGCATGGGAAACATGTGTTAACATTGCCAAAGCAAGTGAGATAGATAATATAGCAAGTGAATATATAAAGCGAAATAAACAATACAGTAAACATTACACATACAGAATTTTCAAAACAATAAAGACATTACAAATATCATATTATATGTATACAGTGTTTTAACAATGTACAAATGTTTAAAGGACACAAGATAAAATAAATAAGCATAAATAAATCTGTCTGTCTGTCTCTCTCTCTCTCTCTCCTCTCTCTTCTCTCTCTCTCTGTCTCTCTCTCTCTCTCTCTCTCTCTCTGTCTCTGTCTCTCTGTCTCTCTGTCTCTCTGTCTCTGTCTCTCTCTCTCTTGTACAGAGGTGGCAGCTGGTGGAGCCTCTTCTACGCCAGCAGGACATCTGTCTGGCCATCACAGCTTTCACTGCCGGGTCAAAGGTCAAGATGGAACCCTGCAACATGAAAGAACCCCGACAGGTCAGTCAGTCAGACCGACAGACAGGTGTGTATGGGACGTGGACCAGCCTCTCCTCTCCCTACGGTCCCATCAGCCTTCCCATTATACTGGCTCCCGAGTGGTGCAGCGTTCTAAGGCACTGCATCTCAGAGCTAGAGGCATCACTACAGACACCCTGGTTCGAATCCAGGCTGTATCACAACCGGCCGTGATTGGGAGTCCCATAGGGCAGCGCACAATTGGCCCACGTCGTCTAGGGAAGGCCGTCATTGTAAATAAGGATTTGTTCTTAACTGACTTGCCTAGTTAAATAAAGTTTAAATAAAATAAATACAAATGGTGTGATGGAACACTGGTCAACAGTAGTGCACTATATAGGGAATAGGGTTCCATAGGGCCCTGGTCTAAAGTAGTGCACTATATAGGGAATAGGGTTCCATAGGGCCCTGGTCAACAGTAGTGCACTATATAGGGAATAGGGTTCCATAGGGCCCTGGACTAAAGTAGTGCACTATATAGGGAATAGGGTTCCATAGGGCCCTGGACTAAAGTAGTGCACTATATAGGGAATAGGGTTCCATAGGGCCCTTCCACTAGGGGGTTCCCTGGTCTAAAGTAGTGCACTATATAGGGAATAGGGTTCCATAGGGCCCTGGTCTCACTATATAGGGAATAGGGTTCCATAGGGCCCTGGTCTAAAGTAGTGCACTATAGGGAATAGGGTTCCAATAGTGCAGGGTTCCATAGGGCCCTGGTCTAAAGTAGTGCACTATATAGGGAATAGGGTTCCATAGGGCCCTGGTCTAAAGTAGTGCACTATATAGGGAATAGGGTTCCATAGGGCCCTGGACTAAAGTAGTGCACTATATAGGGAATAGGGTTCCATAGGGCCCTGGACTAAAGTAGTGCACTATATAGGGAATAGGGTTCCATAGGGCCCTGGACTAAAGTAGTGCACTATATAGGGAATAGGGTTCCATAGGGCCCTGGTCTAAAGTAGTGCACTATATAGGGAATAGGGTTCCATAGGGCCCTGGTCAAAGTAGTGCACTATATAGGGAATAGGGTTCCATAGGGCCCTGGTCTAAAGTAGTGCACTATATAGGGAATAGGGTTCCATAGGGCCCTGGTCTAAAGTAGTGCACTATATAGGGAATAGGGTTCCATAGGGCCCTGGTCAACAGTAGTGCACTATATAGGGAATAGGGTTCCATAGGGCCCTGGACTAAAGTAGTGCACTATATAGGGAATAGGGTTCCATAGGGCCCTGGACTAAAGTAGTGCACTATATAGGGAATAGGGTTCCATAGGGCCCTGGTCTAAAGTAGTGCACTATATAGGGAATAGGGTTCCATAGGGCCCTGGTCAACAGTAGTGCACTATATAGGGAATAGGGTTCCATAGGGCCCTGGTCTAAAGTAGTGCACTATATAGGGAATAGGGTTCCATAGGGCCCTGGTCAACAGTAGTGCACTATATAGGGAATAGGGTTCCATAGGGCCCTGGTCAACAGTAGTGCACTATATAGGGAATAGGGTTCCATAGGGCCCTGGACTAAAGTAGTGCACTATATAGGGAATAGGGTTCCATAGGGCCCTGGTCAACAGTAGTGCACTATATAGGGAATAGGGTTCCATAGGGCCCTGGTCTAAAGTAGTGCACTATATAGGGAATAGGGTTCCATAGGGCCCTGGACTAAAGTAGTGCACTATATAGGGAATAGGGTTCCATAGGGCCCTGGTCAAAGTAGTGCACTATATAGGGAATAGGGTTCCATAGGGCCCTGGTCAAAGTAGTGCACTATATAGGGAATAGGGTTCCATAGGGCCCTGGTCAAAGTAGTGCACTATATAGGGAATAGGGTTCCATAGGGCCCTGGTCAACAGTAGTGCACTATATAGGGAATAGGGTTCCATAGGGCCCTGGTCAAAGTAGTGCACTATATAGGGAATAGGGTTCCATAGGGCCCTGGTCAACAGTAGTGCACTATATAGGGAATAGGGTTCCATAGGGCCCTGGTCAAAGTAGTGCACTATATAGGGAATAGGGTTCCATAGGGCCCTGGTCAAAGTAGTGCACTATATAGGGAATAGGGTTCCATAGGGCCCTGGTCTAAAGTAGTGCACTATATAGGGAATAGGGTTCCATAGGGCCCTGGTCAACAGTAGTGCACTATATAGGGAATAGGGTTCCATAGGGCCCTGGTCAACAGTAGTGCACTATATAGGGAATAGGGTTCCATAGGGCCCTGGTCAACAGTAGTGCACTATATAGGGAATAGGGTTCCATAGGGCCCTGGTCAACAGTAGTGCACTATATAGGGAATAGGGTTCCATAGGGCCCTGGTCTAAAGTAGTGCACTATATAGGGAATAGGGTTCCATAGGGCCCTGGTCAACAGTAGTGCACTATATAGGGAATAGGGTTCCATAGGGTCCTGGTCAACAGTAGTGTACTATATAGGGAATAGGGTTCCATAGGGCCCTGGTCAAAGTAGTGCACTATATAGGGAATAGGGTTCCATAGGGCCCTGGTCAAAGTAGTGCACTATATAGGGAATAGGGTTCCATAGGGCCCTGGTCAAAGTAGTGCACTATATAGGGAATAGGGTTCCATAGGGCCCTGGTCAAAGTAGTGCACTATATAGGGAATAGGGTTCCATAGGGCCCTGGACTAAAGTAGTGCACTATATAGGGAATAGGGTTCCATAGGGCCCTGGACTAAAGTAGTGCACTATATAGGGAATAGGGTTCCATAGGGCCCTGGACTAAAGTAGTGCACTATATAGGGAATAGGGTTCCATAGGGCCCTGGACTAAAGTAGTGCACTATATAGGGAATAGGGTTCCATAGGGCCCTGGACTAAAGTAGTGCACTATATAGGGAATAGGGTTCCATAGGGCCCTGGACTAAAGTAGTGCACTATATAGGGAATAGGGTTCCATAGGGCCCTGGACTAAAGTAGTGCACTATATAGGGAATAGGGATGCTGGTCTGGTCTAAGGTTAGCCTCACAGCTACATAGGATCTCAAAGGGAATCACATTTCTATCTAAGCCATATGTCAGTCAGGTTAATGTTGAGACCCTATCTAAGCCATATGTCAGTCAGGTTAATGTTGAGACCCTATCTAAGCCATATGTCAGTCAGGTTAATGTTGAGGCCCTATCTAAGCCATATGTCATGTTAATGTTGAGATCCCATCTAAGCCATATGTCATGTTAATGTTGAGATCCTATCTAAGCCATATGTCATGTTAATGTTGAGATCCTATCTAAGCCATATGTCAGTCAGGTTAATGTTGAGATCCTATCTAAGCCATATGTCATGTTAATGTTGAGATCCTATCTAAGCCATATGTCAGTCAGGTTAATGTTGAGATCCTATCTAAGCCATATGTCATGTTAATGTTGAGATCCTATCTAAGCCATATGTCATGTTAATGTTGAGATCCTATCTAAGCCATATGTCAGTCAGGTTAATGTTGAGATCCTATCTAAGCCATATGTCATGTTAATGTTGAGATCCTATCTAAGCCATATGTCATGTTAATGTTGAGATCCTATCTAAGCCATATGTCATGTTAATGTTGAGACCCTATCTAAGCCATATGTCAGTCATGTTAATGTTGAGATCCTATCTAAGCCATATGTCATGTTAATGTTGAGATCCTATCTAAACCATATGTCAGTCATGTTAATGTTGAGATCCTATCTAAAGCCATATGTCAGTCAGGTTAATGTTGAGATCCTATCTAAGCCATATGTCAGTCATGTTAATGTTGAGACCCTATCTAAGCCATATGTCATGTTAATGTTGAGATCCTATCTAAGCCATATGTCAGTCATGTTAATGTTGAGATCCCATCTAAAGCCATATGTCAGTCAGGTTAATGTTGAGATCCTATCTAAAGCCATATATCAGTCATGTTAATGTTGAGATCCTATCTAAGCCATATGCCTCTCCCTCCTCTCACCCCTGCCTCCCTCCTCTAACCCCTGCCTCCCTCCTCTCACCCCTTCCTCCCCCTCTCACCCCTCCCTCCCTCCTCTCACCCATCCCTCCCTCCTCTCACCCCTCCCTCCCTCCTCTCACCCCTCCCTCCCTCCTCTCACCCCTCCCTCCCTCCTCTCACCCCTCCCTCCCTCCTCTCACCCCTCCCTCCCTCCTCTCACCCCTTCCTCCCGCCTCTCACCCCTCCCTCCCGCCTCTCACCCCACCCTCGCTCCCTCCTCTCACCCCTGCCTCCCTCCTCTCACCCCTGCCTCCCTCCTCTCACCCCTCGCTCCCTCCTCTCACCCCATCTTTCTGCCCCTCCTGTAGAAGTGGAAGCCAAAAGGGCCGACCCTGCAGCACGTGGTTAGTGGTCTGTGTCTTGACAGTCAGCTGTCTGTTGGCCCTCCTGCCATCACTCAGTGTCGGCCCCAGCTGGCCAGTCAGGTCTGGGAACCACAACTCATCACCTGATTACCTGAAACCTGGTGGCCGGAGAGAAGAGTAGGAGGAACTCTGGTGGCTGGGGAGAGGAGGAGGGAGAGGAGGAACTCTGGTGGCTGGGGAGAAGAGGAGGAGGAGGAGGAACTCTGGTGGCTGGGGAGAAGAGGAGGAGGAGGAGGAACTCTGGTGGCTGGGGAGAGGAGGAGGAAGAGGAACTCTGGTGGCTGGGGAGAAGAGGAGGAACTCTGGTGGCTGGGGAGAAGAGGAGGAGGAGGAGGAACTCTGGTGGCCGGGGAGAGGAGGAGGAGGAGGAGGAAGAGGAGAAACTCTGGTGGCTGGGGAGAGGAGGAGGAGGAAGAGGAGCAACTCAGGTGACTGGGGAGAGGAGGAGGAGGAGGAACTCTGGTGGCTGGGGAGAGGAGGAGGAAGAGGAACTCTGGTGGCTGGGGAGAGGAGGAGGAAGAGGAACTCTGGTGGCTGGGGAGAAGAGGAGGAACTCTGGTGGCTGGGGAGAGGAGGAGAAGGAGGAACTCTGGTGGCTGGGGAGAGGAGGAGGAACTCTGGTGGCTGGGGAGAAGAAGAGGAAGAGGAACTCTGGTGGTTGGGAAGAGGAAGAGGAGGAGGAGGAACTCTGGTGGCTGGGGAGAAGAGGGGGAAGAGGAGGAGGAACTCTGGTGTTTGGGGAGAAGAAGAGGAAGAGGAGGAGGAGGAGGAACTCTGGTGGCTGGGGAGAAGAAGAGGAAGAGGAGGAGGAACTCTGGTGGTTGGGAAGAGGAAGAGGAGGAGGAGGAACTCTGGTGGCTGGGGAGAAGAGGAGGGGGAACTCTGGTGGTTGAGGAGAAGAAGAGGAAGAGGAGGAGGAGGAGGAGGAACTCTGTTGGTTGGGGAGAAGAAGGAATAGAAAGAGTTTGGGGAAAGGAGAGAAAGAGGCAGAGGAGATACTGGGACACGGCATGCAGAGGGACACAAAGAATCACATCGGTCTCCACACTGTCCTCCTTCCCTCTGTGGGAGACCGAGGAGAGAGGGGGGGACAGGAATGTGGTAAACAACTCTACTGTGTTGATGTTTACCGGATGTTTCTGTCACGAGTGTCAGACTGACAAGAACCAAGGAGTCTGAGAGGAGAGACCTGGTGGCCTTCACCAACCGACCTGAGACAGCCTGTTAGAGGTCTCCACTGTACTGTATCAGTCTGGGCCCATATTTATAAAGACTCTCAGTAGGAGTGTTGATCTAGGATCAGGTCATAAAGAGTCTCAGTAGGAGTGCTGATCTAGGATCAGGTCATAAAGAGTCTCAGTAGGAGTGCTGATCTAGGATTAGGTCATAAATAGTCTCAGTAGGAGTGTTGATCTAGGATCAGGTCATAAAGAGTCTCAGTAGGAGTGTTGATCTAGGATCAGGTCATAAAGAGTCTCAGTAGGAGTGTTGATCTAGGATCAGGTCATAAAGAGTCTCAGTAGGAGTGCTGATCCTAGATCATAATGAATTACATTACATGGACCTGGGGGACCTGATCCTAGATCATAATGACCTGGGGGACCTGATCCTAGATCATAATGACCTGGGGGACCTGATCCTAGATCATAATGACCTGGAGGACCTGATCCTAGATCATAATGACCTGGGGGACCTGATCCTAGATCATAATGACCTGGGGGACCTGATCCTAGATCATAATGACCTGGAGGACCTGATCCTAGATTATAATGACCTGGGGGACCTGATCCTAGATCATAATGACCTGGGGGACCTGATCCTAGATCATAATGACCTGGGGGACCTGATCCTAGATCATAATGACCTGGGGGACCTGATCCTAGATCATAATGACCTGGAGGACCTGATCCTAGATCATAATGACCTGGGGGACCTGATCCTAGATCATAATGACCTGGGGGACCTGATCCTAGATCATAATGACCTGGAGGACCTGATCCTAGATTATAATGACCTGGGTGACCTGATCCTAGATCATAATGACCTGGGGGACCTGATCCTAGATCATAATGACCTGGAGGCCCTGATCCTAGATCATAATGACCTGGGGGACCTGATCCTAGATCATAATGACCTGGGGGACCTGATCCTAGATCATAATGACCTGGGGGACCTGATCCTAGATCATAATGACCTGGGGGACCTGATCCTAGATCATAATGACCTGGGGGACCTGATCCTAGGTCATAATGACCTGGGGGACCTGATCCTAGATCATAATGACCTGGGGGACCTGATCCTAGATCATAATGACCTGGGGGACCTGATCCTAGATCATAATGACCTGGGGGACCTGACCCTAGATCATAATGACCTGGGGGACCTGATCCTAGATCATAATGACCTGGGGGACCTGATCCTAGATCATAATGACCTGGGGGACCTGATCCTAGATCATAATGACCTGGAGGACCTGATCCTAGATCATAATGAATTACATTACATGGACCTGGGGGACCTGATCCTAGATCATAATGACCTGGGGGACCTGTTCCTAGATCAGCTCTCCTACTGTGAATACCAGAACCAGGTCTTACCTGTCAGAGGTCAGAGGTCTTCATCCTCTCGGATGTTGTGGTTTCTTCCTACTGTAGCTTTTTTCCCAACTTCAACTGTTTCACATTTTAGTGTCTGTCAATAAATGCCCGGACAACAAACAGCTAAATGTGTATATTTCACTGAATAGTGTCATGCAAAAAAATGTATTTGTTGTTTCAAATAATGTTTCGTTTTTTTTTTGTCATGTCATGTAAATATTATAAAACTAAAATCTGCGTAAAGTTAAAGATTTTCTTATATGTTGTTATATGTTGTTTCTTATATGTTAAAATCTGCGTAAAGTTAAAGTACTTTATATGTTGTTTGATAAATAAATAATGTTGGTATAATGATCTGTTTCCAGTTCTTTAATGCAGAATCATAGCCTGGGTACCAGTCAGTTCTTTAATGCAGAATCATAGCCTGGGTACCAGTCAGTTCTTTAATGCAGAATCATAGCCTGGGTACCAGTCAGTTCTTTAATGCAGAATCATAGCCTGGGTACCAGTCAGTTCTTTAATGCAGAAGCATAGCCTGGGTACCAGTCAGTTCTTTAATGCAGAAGCATAGCCTGGGTACCGGTCAGTTCTTTAATGCAGAATCATAGCCTGGGTACCGGTCAGTTCTTTAATGCAGAATCATAGCCTGGGTACCAGTCGGTTCTTTAATGCAGAATCATAGCCTGGGTACCAGTCGGTTCTTTAATGCAGAATCATAGCCTGGGTACCAGTCAGTTCTTTAATGCAGAATCATAGCCTGGGTACCAGTCAGTTCTTTAATGCAGAATCATAGCCTGGGTACCAGTCAGCTTGTGCCACTTCTTGTCATAAACAGGAGTGGCATGATGGCACAAACAGACTGGTACCCAGGCTACAAAAAAGGCCCTTTAAAAACATGTAACTGGAGAATAAAGTGCAGTTGACTGGTACCCAGGCTAGTGTAATCATACTTTTTTATGATTTTAACAGGTAAGTTGACTGAGAACACGTTCTCATTTGCAGCGACGACCTGGGGAATAGTTACAGGGGAGAGGAATGAGCCAAATGTAAACTGAGGATTATTAGGTGACCATGATGGTATGAGGGCCAGATTGGGACTTTAGCCTGTACACCAGGGTTAACACCCCTACTCTTACAATAAGTGCCATGGGATCTTTAATGACCTCAGAGAGTCAGGAAACCCGTTTCACGTCCCACCCGAAAGACAGCAGCCTACACAGGGCAGTGTCCCCAATCACTGCATTGGGATATTCTTTTAGACCAGTGCCTCCTAGTGGCCCTCCAACACCACTTCCAGCAGCATCTGGTCTCCCATCCAAGGACTGACCAGGACCAACCCTGCTTAGCTTCAGAAGCAAGCCAGCAGTGGTATGCAGGGTGGTATCATTCTTGTTGTTGACAGAGATACAGTCAAAGGGGGAGAGAATTCATTCTAAGGTACAGTTTCTCAGAACGTGAGAACCTGTAGGCTGCAGTACAACCTAACACCACTAGAGGGCAGGTTAACCTCATAAATAGAGAATGTGCTGTGTTCGTAACCAAGTGGGAATTTATCACATACGACTTGGAAAAATCTACTTGAAATGCCCTCCAACTGGTAATTACTAGTGGGAAGCTCCTCTATCAGGTAGCCTAGTGGTTCGAGTGTAGGGGAGGCAGGTAGACTAGTGGTTAGAGTGTAGGGGAGGCAGGTAGACTAGTGGTTAGAGTGTAGGGGAGGCAGGTAGACTAGTGGTTAGAGTGTAGGGGTGGCAGGTAGCCTAGTGGTTAGAGTGTAGGGGTGGCAGGTAGACTAGTGGTTAGAGTGTAGGGGAGGCAGGTAGACTAGTGGTTAGAGTGTAGGGGTGGCAGGTAGACTAGTGGTTAGAGTGTAGGGGTGGCAGGTAGCCTAGTGGTTAGAATGTAGGGGAGGCAGGGTAGACTAGTGGTTAGAGTGTAGGGGTGGCAGGTAGCCTAGTGGTTAGAGTGTAGAGGAGGCAGGTAGTTTAGTGGTTAGAGTGTAGAGGAGGCAGGTAGCCTAGTGGTTAGAGTGTTGGACTAGTAACCGAAAGGTTGCAAAATCGAATCCCCGAGCTGATAAGGTAAAACTCTGTCTTTCTGCCCCTGAACAAGGGGCCCTAGACCGTCGTTGAAACTCTTCCCACATTCTGACCTCTGTCACCTACTAAGAAAATGACATTTATACATCATTTTTTGGCAGTTAATTGTAACAAAACTATCTTTCTTTTTTTAACACTATAATTTTGTTAAAAGCAGTGTAGTATTTTTTGGTTTATGGTTTACGCAGCTTGTTGGCCAATAGCTAATCAGCGTTTCTCAACGAGTTCAAAGCACTTAAATGCATCTAGCTGTTATTTACAAATTCCCACCTCCCACTTGGTTACGAACGCAGCGTCTGTGTCTGAGAAGGGCTGTTTTTGGAACTCGTGTGGTGGGGTGTGTTCATTACTGCAAACCCACCAACAAAAAATGCAACGGAGAACTTGTTGCAACAAAAAAAACGTGTGTTTCTTTTAGGTCCGATTTCAGCCTGTTTGCTTCCGTTTGGTCCCTAGATCTTTCAAGAATAGAACGGCCACGACACACAGACAGGAGACTCTCAGGGTTAGGGAGCATTACACACAGACAGGAGACTCTCTCAGGGTTAGGGGGCATTACACACAGACAGGAGACTCTCTCAGGGTTAGGGGGCATTACACACAGACAGGAGACTCTCTCAGGGTTAGGGGGCATTACACACAGACAGGAGACTCTCTCAGGGTTAGAGAGCATTACACACAGACAGGAGACTCTCTCTGGGTTAGGGAGCATCACACACAGACAGGAGACTCTCTCAGGGTTAGGGGGCATTACACACAGACAGGAGACTCTCTCAGGGTTAGGGGGCATTACACACAGACAGGAGACTCTCTCAGGGTTAGGGAGCATTACACACAGACAGGAGACTCTCTCAGGGTTAGGGGGCATTACATACAGACAGGACTCTCAGGGTTAGGGGGCATCACATACAGACAGGAGACTCTCTCAGGGTTAGAGAGCATTACACACAGACAGGAGACTCTCTCTGGGTTAGGGAGCATCACACACAGACAGGAGACTCTCTCAGGGTTAGGGGGCATTACACACAGACAGGAGACTCTCTCAGGGTTAGGGGGCATTACACACAGACAGGAGACTCTCTCAGGGTTAGGGAGCATTACACACAGACAGGAGACTCTCTCAGGGTTAGGGGGCATTACATACAGACAGGACTGTCAGGGTTAGGGGGCATCACACACAGACAGGACTCTCAGGGTTAGAGAGCATTACACACAGACAGGAGACTCTCTCAGGGTTAGAGAGCATTACACACAGACAGGAGACTCTCTCAGGGTTAGGGAGCATTACACACAGACAGGAGACTCTCTCAGGGTTAGGGGGCATTACATACAGACAGGACTCTCAGGGTTAGGGGGCATCACACACAGACAGGACTCTCAGGGTTAGGGGGCATTACACACAGACAGGACTCTCAGGGTTAGGGGGCATTACACACAGACAGGACTCTCAGGGTTAGGGGGCATTACACACAGACAGGACTCTCAGGGTTAGGGGGCATCACACACAGACAGGAGACTCTCTCAGGGTTAGGGGGCATTACACACAGACAGGAGACTCTCTCAGGGTTAGGGGGCATTACACACAGACAGGAGACTCTCTCAGGGTTAGGGGGCATTACACACAGACAGGACTCTCAGGGTTAGGGGGCATTACACACAGACAGGACTCTCAGGGTTAGGGGGCATTACACACAGACAGGACTCTCAGGGTTAGGGGCATTACACACAGACAGGACTCTCAGGGTTAGGGGGCATCACACAGACAGGAGACTCTCTCAGGGTTAGGGGCATTACACACAGACAGGACTCTCAGGGTTAGGGGGCATTACACACAGACAGGACTCTCAGGGTTAGGGGGCATTACACACAGACAGGACTCTCAGGGTTAGGGGGCATCACACACAGACAGGAGACTCTCTCAGGGTTAGAGAGCATTACACACAGACAGGAGACTCTCTCAGGGTTAGGGGGCATTACACACAGACAGGAGACTCTCTCAGGGTTAGGGGGCATTACACACAGACAGGAGACTCTCTCAGGGTTAGGGGGCATTACACACAGACAGGAGACTCTCTCAGGGTTAGGGGGCATTACACACAGACAGGAGACTCTCTCAGGGTTAGGGGGCATTACACACAGACAGGAGACTCTCTCAGGGTTAGGGGGCATTACACACAGACAGGAGACTCTCTCAGGGTTAGAGAGCATTACACACAGACAGGAGACTCTCTCAGGGTTAGGGAGCATCACACACAGACAGGAGACTCTCTGGGTTAGAGAGCATTACACACAGACAGGAGACTCTCTGGGTTAGGGAGCATTACACACAGACAGGAGACTCTCTGGGTTAGAGAGCATTACACACAGACAGGAGACTCTCTCAGGGTTAGGGGGCATTACACACAGACAGGAGACTCTCTCAGGGTTAGGGGGCATTACACACAGACAGGAGACTCTCAGGGTTAGGGGGCATTACACACAGACAGGAGACTCTCAGGGTTAGGGGCATCACACACAGACAGGAGACTCTCTCAGGGTTAGAGAGCATTACACACAGACAGGAGACTCTCAGGGTTAGGGGGCATCACACACAGACAGGAGACTCTCTCAGGGTTAGAGAGCATTACACACAGACAGGAGACTCTCTCAGGGTTAGGGGGCATTACACACAGACAGGAGACTCTCAGGGTTAGGGGGCATCACACACAGACAGGAGACTCTCTCAGGGTTAGAGAGCATTCACACAGACAGGAGACTCTCTCAGGGTTAGGGGGCATCACACACAGACAGGAGACTCTCTCAGGGTTAGAGAGCATTACACACAGACAGGAGACTCTCTCTGGGTTAGGGAGCATTACACACAGACACTTGACAGTTTGCACCATTCACTCTCTGATAACTGTTGGTGAGAATCAGAAGTCTTCCTTCCCAGGCCAGACAGCGTGATATTTCTGGTTTGTGATCAGACGAGTAGGTGTGTTTGAGACAGGTAGGGAGACAGGGTGGGAGACCGGAAGGGAGACAGGTAGGGAGACAGGGAGGGAGACAGGTAGGGAGACAGGTAGGGAGACAGGGAGGGAGACAGGTAGGGAGACAGGTAGGGAGACAGGGAGGGAGACAGGTAGGGAGACAGGGAGGGAGACAGGAAGGGAGAAATGGAGGGAGACAGGTAGGGAGAAATGGAGGGAGACAGGTAGGGAGACAGGTAGGGAGACAGGGAGTGAGAAATGGAGGGAGACAGGTAGGGAGAAATGGAGGGAGACAGGTAGGGAGACAGGTAGGGAGAAATTGAGGGAGACAGGTAGGGAGACAAGTAGGGAGAAATGGAGGGAGACAGGTAGGGAGAAATTGAGGGAGACAGGTAGGGAGACAGGAAGGGAGACATGGAGGAGAAATGGAGGGAGACAGGTAGGGAGAAATGGAGGGAGACAGGTAGGGAGACAGGTAGGGAGAAAAGGAGGGAGACAGGTAGGGAGACAGGTAGGGAGACAGGTAGGGAGAAATGGAGGGAGACAGGTAGGGAGACAGGTAGGGAGACAGGAAGGGAGACAGGTAGGGAGACAGGTAGGGAGACAGGAAGGGAGACAGGTAGGGAGACAGGTAGGGAGAAATGGAGGGAGACAGGTAGGGAGACAGGTAGGGAGACGGAGGGAGACAGGGAGGGAGAAATGGAGGGAGACAGGGAGGGAGAAATGGAGGGAGACATGGAGGGAGACAGGGAGGGAGACGGGAAGGGAGAAATGGAGAGAGACAGGTAGGGAGACAGGGAGGGAGACAGGGAGGGAGACGGGAAGGGAGAAATGGAGAGAGACAGGTAGGGAGACATGGAGGGAGACAGGGAGGGAGACGGGAAGGGAGAAATGGAGAGAGACAGGTAGGGAGACAGGGAGGGAGACAGGGAGGGAGACGGGAAGGGAGAAATGGAGAGAGACAGGTAGGGAGACAGGCAGGGAGACGGGTAGGGAGACAGGTAGTTAGACAGGCAGGGAGACAGGGAGGAAGACAGATAGGGAGACAGGTAGTTAGACAGGCAGGGAGACAGGGAGGGAGACGGGTAGGGAGACAGGTAGTTAGACAGGCAGGGAGACAGGGAGGAAGACAGGCAGGGAGACAGGTAGGGAGACAGGTAGTTAGATAGGCAGGGAGACAGGTAGTTAGACAGGCAGGAAGACAGGTAGGGAGACAGGTAGTTAGACAGGCAGGGAGACAGGTAGGGAGACAGGTAGGGAGACAGGGAGATAAACCGGTAGGGAGAGTGTGAAGGAGAAAGCGCCAACAGGCTTGACCACATTGTCAAGAAGTATAGCCAAGTTATTCCTAGTAGTGTAACTGCTGTGTAGACCAGCATACCTCTGCCTGTCTACAGCCCAAACCTGTTTTAACCTCAGTACTCAGATATATGTGGAATGTAGCTGATAAACCACTGGCCTTAAAAGGGGCAATCTGTTGTTCAAACAATAATAAACACAGAAATGTGACCACTCTCAAATGAATGGACAGAGCTATAAATACAAGGACTCGCCATCCACAAGGACTGACCATACACAAGGACTGTCCATCCATAAGGACTGACCATACACAAGGACTGTCCATCCATAAGGACTGACCATCCACAAGGACTGTCCAACCATAAGGACTGACCATACACAAGGACTGTCCATACACAAGGGCTGACCATACACAAGGACTGTCCATCCATAAGGACTGACCATCCATAAGGACTGACCATACACAAGGACTGTCCATCCATAAGGACTGACCATACACAAGGACTGTCCATCCATAAGGACTGACCATCCATAAGGACTGACCATACACAAGGACTGTCCATCCATAAGGACTGTCCATCCACAAGGACTGTCCAACCACAAGGACTGTCCATCCACAAGGACTGTCCACCCACAAGGACTGTCCATCCACAAGGACTGTCCATCCACAAGGACTCACCATCCACAAGGACTGTCCATCCACAAGGACTGTCCATCCACAAGGACTGTCCATCCACAAGGACTCACCATCCACAAGGACTGTCCAACCATAAGGACTGACCATACACAAGGACTGACCATACACAAGGACTGTCCATCCACAAGGACTCACCATCCACAATGACTGTCCAACCATAAGGACTGACCATACACAAGGACTGACCATACACAAGGACTGTCCATCCACAAGGACTCACCATCCACAAGGACTGTCCAACCATAAGGACTGACCATACACAATGACTGACCATACACAATGACTGACCATACACAAGGACTGTCCATCCATAAGGACTCACCATCCATAAGATCTGACCATACACAAGGACTGTCCATCCATAAGGACTGTCCATCCACAAGGACTCACCATCCACAAGGACTGTCCAACCATAAGGACTGACCATACACAAGGACTGACCATACACAAGGACTGACCATCCACAAGGACTGTCCATCCATAAGGACTGTCCATCCACAATGACTGTCCAACCATAAGGACTGACCATACACAAGGACTGTCCAACCATAAGAACTGACCATCCACAAGGACTGACCATACACAAGGACTGTCCAACCATAAGGACTGACCATACACAAGGACTGACCATCCATAAGGACTGACCATCCATAAGGACTGACCATACACAAGGACTGTCCATCCATAAGGACTGACCATCCCTAAGGACTGACCATAAACAAGGACTGTCCATCCATAAGGACTGTCCATCCATAAGGACTGACCATACACAAGGACTGACCATCCATAAGGACTGACCATACACAAGGACTGTCCATCCATAAGGACTGTCCATCCACAAGGACTGTCCATCCACAAGGACTGTCCAACCATAAGGACTGACCATACACAAGGACTGACCATCCACAAGGACTGTCCATCCACAAGGACTGTCCATCCATAAGGACTGTCCATCCACAATGACTGTCCAACCATAAGGACTGTCCATCCACAAGGACTCACCATCCACAAGGACTGTCCATCTACAAGGACTGTCCATCCACAAGGACTGTCCATCCATAAGGACTGTCCATACATGATATCAACATTCTAGTTTTAACTGTGTTTTTGAGAATATACAGTGTTTGTTTACATTCAATTTGTTTACAAACAAAGGACTAAGTGTTCTAGCGGGGTGCGACAGTAGAACTAAGCTCACGAGGTAGTTTATTAGTTTCGATTCTTCAACAAACAATGACTATATACTGGTATATCATCCACTTAGAAATACCACAAATGGATGTATCAATTCCAGATTGCCCCTTGAAAGGAGTCTCTTCTCATCAGAATGAATAGGGGTCTGCGGGGGGCACAGACCAGAATGAATACAACAGGGAAGGAACCACAACAAAGGGGCCAGTTGTACTCTCCTTCTTCTTCTTCTGAACCGAGTTTACTCAATTCAACCCACATCGCAGAAGTTCAGCTGTACGGCGGCGATTGAAATGATAAAGGCCACGTTGCAGGTTATTTCGAGGAGAGCCTCCGTTCGCGGAGCGAACGCTGAATGTGTCGGCGGTCGAATCCAAAATGACTTTTTATATTTCTACAGCGGAATATGCAACTCTTCAGCTTTACAGATTGAATGGAGTCAACAGTATCATTTTAGCCAGACTCAACCCAGAAATGACATATTTTCAACCAGTTTTGGTCACCGGGTTGAGTTGTTGTTGGCCCTTTCTGCTAAGTAGAATGGTGAACTTGGTAAAAAAAAAAACATGCAAATGCAACGCTGTTAAAATGTCAAACTGTATTGAATAGGACTGTGTCTGAATGGGACAGTCAACGGGAACCAGTTAGGGAATGAATGAACCGGCTGAATGGACAGGAAGTGAACTCTGGCTAGGTTCAGTCTGACTTTGTTGACATTGTTCAGGATCTTAACCTATTTATCCAGGTGTTCATTGACCACCATGATGAGATAGGAATGGCACCCTAATTCCCTACGTAGTGCACTACTTTCAACCAGGAACGGCACCCTAATCCCCTACGTAGTGCACTACTTTCAACCAGGAACGGCACCCTATTCCCTACGTAGTGCACTACTTTCAACCAGGAACGGCACCCTATTCCCTACGTAGTGCACTACTTTCATCCAGGAATGGCACCCTATTCCCTACGTAGTGCACTACTTTCAACCAGGAACGGCACCCTATTCCCTACGTAGTGCACTACTTTCAACCAGGAACGGCACCCTATTCCCTACGTAGTGCACTACTTTCAACCAGGAACGGCACCCTATTCCCTACGTAGTGCACTACTTTCAACCAGGAACGGCACCCTATTCCCTACGTAGTGCACTACTTTTAACCTGATTCCTATGGGCCCTGGTCAAAAGAAGTGGGGGTCACAGGGCTCAGGCAAAAAGTAGTGACTCATTGCTGGCCTTCTGATTGGTGCAGAGTTACTGAGAGGAATATATGGCTTTATGGTTCTGTAATTCATCCCTGTGTCACCACTACAGAAGTGTTCATTCTAATGAATCGTGAAGGATAAACTCACCTTATGACATATGTTTACACAGGTTTAAGGACTTACCTGGTCATCATGAGTTGGCCTGCTCGCCTCCCTACCACTGAGGAAGTACAGTTCCCGCTCAGCCCAGTCAAAACTGTTCGCTGCTCTGGCCCCCCAATGGTGGAACAAACTCCCTCACAACGCCAGGACAGCGGAGTCAATCACCACCTTCCGGAGACACCTGAAACCCCACCTCTTTAAGGAATACCTAGGATAGGATAAGTAATCCTTCTCACCCCCCCCCCCCCTTTTAAGATTTAGATGCACTATTGTAAAGTGACTGTTCCACTGGATGTCATAAGGTGAATGCACCAATTTGTAAGTCGCTCTGGATAAGAGCGTCTGCTAAATGACTTAAATGTAAATGTTAAGGACCCACCTGACCATCATGAGTCGTTCTATGCAGGATAAGGACACATCTGACCATCATGAGTCGGTCTATGCAGGTTAAGGACCCACCTGACCATCATGAGTCGGTCTATGCAGGTTAAGGACCCACCTGACCATCATGAGTCGTTCTATGCAGGTTAAGGACCCACGTGACCATCATGAGTCGGTCTGTGCAGGTTAAGGACCCACCTGACCATCATGAGTCGGTCTGTGCAGGTTAAGGACCCACCTGGTCATCATGAGTCGGTCTGTGCAGGTTAAGGACCCACCTGGTCATCATGAGTCAGTCTATGCAGGTTAAGGACCCACCTGGTCATCATGAGTCAGTCTATGCAGGTTAAGGACCCACCTGACCATCATGAGTCGTTCTATGCAGGTTAAGGACCCACCTGACCATCATGAGTCGTTCTATGCAGGTTAAGGACCCACCTGACCATCATGAGTCGGTCTGTGCAGGTTAAGGACCCACCTGACCATCATGAGTCGGTCTATGGAGGTTAAGGACCCACCTGGTCATCATGAGTCGTTCTATGCAGGTTAAGGACCCACCTGGTCATCATGAGTCATTCTATGCAGGTTAAGGACCCACCTGGTCATCATGAGTCGGTCTATGCAGGTTAAGGACCCACCTGACCATCATGAGTCGGTCTGTGCAGGTTAAGGACCCACCTGACCATCATGAGTCGGTCTTTTCAAATGAGCTCTATTCTATCAAAATAAATCTTATTGGAATCACATTTTTATAGACAGTGTATTTTCCAAATTGCACACCATACACCACAAAAGTAACCGGTTGTATAATGTCCCGCCCCGTTCATCTGTCTGTCACTTAGATTTTTTCTCTCCAATCCAACACCTTCAATTTCACCTTTTATACTTGCAGACATTGACCAATGGATTAGGACAGGGAGGGACGTCCGTTGCTATGGGCGAGTGGACTGGCAGGTGAAACTGGACTGTGAACAGCAGGAGGAGCAGTAGCAGGAGGAACAAGAGGAGCAGTAGCAGGAGGAACAAGAGGAGCAGTAGCAGGAGGAGCGGTAGCAGGAGGAACAGGAGGAGCAGTAGCAGGAGGAACAGGAGGAGCAGTAGCAGGAGGAACAGGAGGAGCAGTAGCAGGAGGAACAGGAGGAGCAGTAGCAGGAGGATCAGGAGGAGCAGGAGTAACAGCAGCAGGAGGAGGAGAAGGAGGAGGAGGAGGATAGAGTTAATTTCCAACACTTCTCTGGGAATTTAAATCGTCCCAAGTTCGAGAGATTTGAAATTGACTGACTTTTGGATCGGGGCCCTGATCACAGGTAAGGAGAGAGAAGAGAGAAGGAGACAAATGAGGGATTTTGAAATGATAACTACTTATTAACGCTTTCGTCGGGTGCGCTTACTATGAAAAAGATATGTTTTGACTGGGGTTCATTGCTCGTAACGCTGGCTAGCTAGCTATCCAGCAAATGCTAACTAGGTAACTAGCTAGCTGTGGTATTTAATGAACCGAATGAGCTACACGCTAACACAGACGGGTGAGTTATACTATTAACTAGCAGTCGGTCGAACTATATATTTAATGTCGCGTTTACCAACTAATAAGGCCAATTTTTTTAACGTCCTGTGGAAAAGTGTTATAACGACTCTAGAAGCTAGCGAGCTAACGTCGGCTAACTAGCGATAACGCTTACCTGGCTAGCTAGTTAACGTTTAACTAACTAACTAGCTAGTTAACGTTATAACTAGCTGTACGGCTCGTTTCTAACCGACGGTTATCGCCTTTTCTAACGACCTCGTCGGAAAAAAAAAACGTAGCTAGTTATCTGTCTACTGTCCCGAGTAACTAGCTAGTTAAGTGATGTTTTATACACAACGTTTATCTATCACTTGATGTTTTGAGGTAGTTTAAAAAAAAGAAAGAAGTGAAATGTATAACATAATATGGCCTCAAACCTTTTTTTTTAACAACCGTCGAGATATTGTTGTAACGTTAGTTCCCAAAGGAGTCTTGAATAAACGTCCGTTAATAACTAGCTACCTCTGTTCTCAATCAGATCATTAACTCTACCTAAAGTCAGTTATTTAACCTGTGTCAGTTGAACAGGGTTGAAGTAGTATTATTATTATTTTTATTTTTTTCTTTCTTCACGGTAATGGTTGTTGGTGTTCTGCTTTTTAGTTGTTTTCAAATATGGACCTCCCTTATTTAGACACTTTTACTGACAATGTAGGTAGGAGTGTTTTCAAGTAGAGTCACCTGAATGGGTAGTTCAGCAGGTAGAGTCTGGGACCAGACATTGGTGTTCTCAAAATGCCATAGATTTAAGTGTTTGACAGCAACAACAAAAAAGTGGATTATAAGCATAATGGATGGTGCCAACCTGTATGGTAACTGACATTAAGACCTGCGACTGGTCAACCTGTATGGTAACTGACATTAAGACCTGCGACTGGTCAACCTGTATGGTACCTGACATTAAGACCTGCCACTGGTCAACCTGTATGGTAACTGACATTAAGACCTGCGACTGGTCAACCTGTATGGTAACTGACATTAAGACCTGCGACTGGTCAACCTGTATGGTAACTGACATTAAGACCTGCGACTGGTCAACCTGTATGGTAACTGACATTAAGACCTGCGACTGGTCAACCTGTATGGTAACTGACATTAAGACCTGCCACTGGTCAACCTGTATGTTAACTGATAATAAGATCTGCGACTGGTCAACCTGTATGGTAACTGACATTAAGACCTGCCTGGTCACCTGGTAACATTAAGACCTGTGGTCATGGTAACTGACATTAAGACCTGCGACTGGTCAACCTGTATGGTACCTGACATTAAGACCTGACATGTATGAACTGATAATAAGATCTGCACTGGTCAACCTGTATGGTAACTGACATTAAGACCTGCGACTGGTCAACCTGTATGGTAACTGACATTAAGACCTGCGACTGGTCAACCTGTATGGTACCTGACATTAAGACCTGCGACTGGTCAACCTGTATGGTAACTGACATTAAGACCTGCGACTGGTCAACCTGTATGGTAACTGACATTAAGACCTGCGACTGGTCAACCTGTATGGTAACTGACATTAAGACCTGCGACTGGTCAACCTGTATGGTAACTGACATTAAGACCTGCGACTGGTCAACCTGTATGGTAACTGACATTAAGACCTGCGACTGGTCAACCTGTATGGTAACTGACATTAAGACCTGCGACTGGTCAACCTGTATGGTAACTGACATTAAGACCTGCGACTGGTCAACCTGTATGGTAACTGACATTAAGACCTGCGACTGGTCAACCTGTATGGTAACTGATAAGACCTGCGACTGGTCAACCTGTATGGTAACTGACATTAAGACCTGCGACTGGTCAACCTGTATGTTAACTGATAAGACCTGCGACTGGTCAACCTGTATGGTAACTGATAAGACCTGCGACTGGTCAACCTGTATGGTAACTGACATTAAGACCTGCGACTGGTCAACCTGTATGGTAACTGACATTAAGACCTGCGACTGGTCAACCTGTATGGTACCTGACATTAAGACCTGCGACTGGTCAACCTGTATGGTACCTGACATTAAGACCTGCGACTGGTCAACCTGTATGTTAACTGACATTAAGACCTGTGACTGGTTAACCTGTATGGTAACTGACATTAAGACCTGCGACTGGTCAACCTGTATGTTAACTGACATTAAGACCTGCGACTGGTCAACCTGTATGGTACCTGACATTAAGACCTGCGACTGGTCAACCTGTATGGTACCTGACATTAAGACCTGCGACTGGTCAACCTGTATGTTAACTGACATTAAGACCTGTGACTGGTTAACCTGTATGGTAACTGACATTAAGACCTGCGACTGGTCAACCTGTATGTTAACTGATAAGACCTGCGACTGGTCAACCTGTATGGTAACTGATAAGACCTGCGACTGGTCAACCTGTATGGTAACTGATAATAAGACCTGCGACTGGTCAACCTGTATGGTAACTGACATTAAGACCTGCGACTGGTCAACCTGTATGGTAACTGATAATAAGACATGGTCAAGACTGACATTAAGACCTGCGACTGGTCAACCTGTATGGTACCTGACATTAAGACCTGCGACTGGTCAACCTGTATGGTAACTGACATTAAGACCTGCGACTGGTCAACCTGTATGGTAACTGACATTAAGACCTGCGACTGGTCAACCTGTATGACCTGCGACTAACCTGACATTAAGACCTGCGACTGGTCAACCTGTATGGTACCTGACATTAAGACCTGCGACTGGTCAACCTGTATGGTAACTGACATTAAGACCTGCGACTGGTCAACCTGTATGGTACCTGACATTAAGACCTGCGACTGGTCAACCTGTATGGTAACTGACATTAAGACCTGCGACTGGTCAACCTGTATGGTACCTGACATTAAGACCTGCGACTGGTCAACCTGTATGGTAACTGATAAGACCTGCGACTGGTCAACCTGTATGGTAACTGATAAGACCTGCGACTGGTCAACCTGTATGGTAACTGATAATAAGACCTGCGACTGGTCAACCTGTATGGTAACTGACATTAAGACCTGCGACTGGTCAACCTGTATGGTAACTGATAATAAGACCTGCGACTGGTCAACCTGTATGGTAACTGACATTAAGACCTGCGACTGGTCAACCTGTATGGTAACTGACATTAAGACCTGCGACTGGTCAACCTGTATGGTACCTGACATTAAGACCTGACTGGTCATGTATGGTAACTGACATTAAGACCTGCGACTGGTCAACCTGTATGGTACCTGACATTAAGACCTGCGACTGGTCAACCTGTATGGTAACTGACATTAAGACCTGCACTGGTCAACCTGTATGGTAACTGACATTAAGACCTGCGACTGGTCAACCTGTATGGTACCTGACATTAAGACCTGCGACTGGTCAACCTGTATGGTACCTGACATT
The DNA here is from genome assembly GCF_023373465.1 of Oncorhynchus keta. Lineage (NCBI taxonomy): Eukaryota > Metazoa > Chordata > Actinopteri > Salmoniformes > Salmonidae > Oncorhynchus > Oncorhynchus keta. The sequence continues at coordinate 4,347,431 of NC_068455.1, forward strand.
AAGACCTGCGACTGGTCAACCTGTATGTTAACTGACATTAAGACCTGCGACTGGTCAACCTGTATGGTAACTGACATTAAGACCTGCGACTGGTCAACCTGTATGGTACCTGACATTAAGACCTGCGACTGGTCAACCTGTATGGTAACTGATAATAAGACCTGCGACTGGTCAACCTGTATGGTACCTGACATTAAGACCTGCGACTGGTCAACCTGTATGTTAACTGATAATAAGACCTGCGACTGGTCAACCTGTATGGTAACTGATAATAAGACCTGCGACTGGTCAACCTGTATGGTAACTGATAAGACCTGCGACTGGTCAACCTGTATGGTAACTGATAAGACCTGCGACTGGTCAACCTGTATGGTAACTGATAAGACCTGCGACTGGTCAACCTGTATGGTAACTGATAAGACCTGCGACTGGTCAACCTGTATGGTAACTGATAATAAGACCTGCGACTGGTCAACCTGTATGGTAACTGACATTAAGACCTGCGACTGGTCAACCTGTATGGTAACTGATTAAGACCTGCGACTGGTCAACCTGTATGGTAACTGATAAGACCTGCGACTGGTCAACCTGACCTGCGACTGGTCAACCTGTATGGTACCTGACATTAAGACCTGCGACTGGTCAACCTGTATGGTAACTGACATTAAGACCTGCGACTGGTCAACCTGTATGGTACCTGACATTAAGATGCGACTGGTCATAAGACCCTGCGACTGGTCAACCTGTATGGTAACATTAAGACCTGCGACTGGTCAAGACTGACATTAAGACCTGCGACTGGTCAACCTGTATGGTACCTGACATTAAGACCTGCGACTGGTCAACCTGTATGGTAACTGATAAGACCTGCGACTGGTCAACCTGTATGGTAACTGATAAGACCTGCGACTGGTCAACCTGTATGGTAACTGACATTAAGACCTGCGACTGGTCAACCTGTATGGTAACTGACATTAAGACCTGCGACTGGTCATGTAAGACCTGCGACTGGTCAACCTGTATGGTAACTGACATTAAGACCTGCGACTGGTCAACCTGACCTATGGTAACCTGATGGTAACTGATTAAGACCTGCGACTGGTCAACCTGTATGGTAACTGACATTAAGACCTGCACTGGTCAACCTGTATGGTAACATTAAGACATTAAGACCTTAAGACCTGACTGGTCAACCTGTATGGTACCTGACATTAAGACCTGCGACTGGTCAACCTGTATGGTAACTGACATTAAGACCTGCGACTGGTCAACCTGTATGGTACCTGACATTAAGACCTGCGACTGGTCAACCTGTATGGTAACTGACATTAAGACCTGACATGTAAGACCCTGCGACTGGTCAACCTGTATGGTAACTGACATTAAGACCTGCGACTGGTATGGTACCTGACATTAAGACCTGCGACTGGTCAACCTGTATGGTAACTGATAATAAGACCTGCGACTGGTCAACCTGTATGGTACCTGACATTAAGACCTGCGACTGGTCAAAGACCTGTATGGTAACCTGACATTAAGACCTGCGACTGGTCAACCTGTATGGTACCTGACATTAAGACCTGCGACTGGTCAACCTGTATGGTAACTGACATTAAGACCTGCGACTGGTCAACCTGTATGGTACCTGACATTAAGACCTGCGACTGGTCAACCTGTATGGTAACTGATAAGACCTGCGACTGGTCAACCTGTATGGTAACTGATAATAAGACCTGCGACTGGTCAACCTGTATGGTAACTGATACCTGGTGGTCAACCTGTATGGTAACTGACATTAAGACCTGCGACTGGTCAACCTGTATGGTAACTGACATTAAGACCTGACCTGACTGGTCAACCTGTATGGTAACTGACATTAAGACCTGCTGGTCACTGGTCAACCTGTATGTATGGTAACTGACATTAAGACCTGCGACTGGTCAACATGTATGGTAACTGACATTAACTGACATTAAGACCTGCGACTGGTCAACCTGTATGGTACCTGACATTAAGACCTGCGACTGGTCAACCTGTATGGTAACTGATAATAAGCATTAAGACCTGCGACTGGTCAACCTGTATGGTACCTGACATTAAGACCTGCGACTGGTCAACCTGTATGGTAACTGACATTAAGACCTGCGACTGGTCAACCTGTATGGTACATTAAGACCTGCTTACATTAAGTCCTGCGACATTAAGACCTGCGACTGGTCAACCTGTATGGTAACTGATAATAAGACCTGCGACTGGTCAACCTGTATGGTAACTGACATTGCGACTGGTCAAGACTGATAATAAGACCTGCGACTGGTCAACCTGTATGGTACCTGACATTAAGACCTGCGACTGGTCAACCTGTATGGTAACTGATAATAAGACCTGCGACTGGTCAACCTGTATGGTACTGACATTAAGACCTGCGACATTAAGACATTAAGACTGCGACTGGTCAACCTGTATGGTAACTGACATTAAGACTGGTCAACCTGTATGGTAACTGACATTAAGACCTCAACCTGTATGGTAACTGACATTAAGACCTGCGACTGGTCAACCTGTATGGTAACTGACATTAAGACCTGCGACTGGTCAACCTGTATGTGACATTAAGACCTGCGACTGGTCAACCTGTATGGTACCTGACATTAAGACCTGCGACTGGTCAACCTGTATGGTACCTGACATTAAGACCTGCGACTGGTCAACCTGTATGGTAACTGACATTAAGACCTGCGACTGGTCAACCTGTATGGTAACTGACATTAAGACCTGCGACTGGTCAACCTGTATGGTAACTGACATTAAGACCTGCGACTGGTCAACCTGTATGGTAACTGACATTAAGACCTGCGACTGGTCAACCTGTATGGTAACTGACATTAAGACCTGCGACTGGTCAACCTGTATGGTAACTGATAAGACCTGCGACTGGTCAACCTGTATGGTAACTGACATTAAGACCTGCGACTGGTCAACCTGTATGGTAACTGACATTAAGACCTGCGACTGGTCAACCTGTATGGTAACTGACATTAAGACCTGCGACTGGTCAACCTGTATGGTACCTGACATTAAGACCTGCGACTGGTCAACCTGTATGGTAACTGACATTAAGACCTGCGACTGGTCAACCTGTATGGTAACTGACATTAAGACCTGCGACTGGTCAACCTGTATGTTAACTGACATTAAGACCTGCGACTGGTCAACCTGTATGGTAACTGACATTAAGACCTGCGACTGGTCAACCTGTATGGTAACTGACATTAAGACCTGACTGGTCATGTAAGACATTAAGACTGCGACTGGTCAACCTGTATGGTAACTGACATTAAGACCTGCGACTGGTCAACCTGTATGGTAACTGATAAGACCTGCGACTGGTCAACCTGTATGGTAACTGATAAGACCTGCGACTGGTCAACCTGTATGGTAACCTGAACTGATTAAGACCTGCGACTGGTCAACCTGTATGGTAACTGATAATAAGACCTGCGACTGGTGTATGGTACCTGACCTACTGGTCAACCTGTATGGTAACTGAATTAAGACCTGCGACTGGTCAACCTGTATGGTAACTGACATTAAGACCTGCGACTGGTCAACCTGTATGGTAACATAAGACCTGCGACTGGTCAACCTGTATGGTAACTGATTAAGACCTGCGACTGGTCAACCTGTATGGTAACTGATAAGACCTGCGACTGGTCAACCTGTATGGTAACATTAAGACCTGATAACCTGTATGGTAACTGACCTGCGACTGGTCAACCTGTATGGTAACTGATAAGACCTGCGACTGGTCAACCTGTATGGTAACTGATAATAAGACCTGCGACTGGTCAACCTGTATGGTAACTGACATAAGACCTGCGACTGGTCAACCTGTATGGTAACTGATAATAAGACCTGCGACTGGTCAACCTGTATGGTAACTGACATTAAGACCTGCGACTGGTCAACCTGTATGGTACAATTAAGACCTGTACTGGTCAACCTGTATGGTAACTGACATTAAGACCTGCGACTGGTCAACCTGTATGGTAACTGACATTAAGACCTGCGACTGGTCAACCTGGTACCTGAACCTGTGGTCATGGGTAACTGACATTAAGACCTGCGACTGGTCAACCTGTATGGTAACTGACATTAAGACCTGCGACTGGTCAACCTGTATGGTAACTGACATTAAGACCTGCGACTGGTCAACCTGTATGGTACCTGACATTAAGACCTGCGACTGGTCAACCTGTATGGACCTAACCTGTATGGTACCTGACATTAAGACCTGCGACTGGTCAAGATGGTACCTGACATTAAGACCTGGACTGGTCAACCTGTATGGTACCTGACATTAAGACCTGCGACTGGTCAACCTGTATGGTAACTGATAATAAGACCTGCGACTGGTCAACCTGTATGGTACCTGACAATAAGACCTGCGACTGGTCAACCTGTATGGTAACTGACATTAAGACCTGCGACTGGTCAACCTGTATGGTAACTGATAATAAGACCTGCGACTGGTCAACCTGTATGGTACCTGACATTAAGACCTGCGACTGGTCAACCTGTATGGTAACTGACATTAAGACCTGCGACTGGTCAACCTGTATGGTAACTGATAATAAGACCTGCGACTGGTCAACCTGACCTGACATGACCTGCGACTGGTCAACCTGTATGGTACCTGATTAAGACCTGCGACTGGTCAACCTGTATGGTAACTGATAATAAGACCTGCGACTGGTCAACCTGTATGGTAACTGATAATAAGACCTGCGACCTGCGACTGGTCAACCTGTATGGTAACTGACATTAAGACCTGCGACTGGTCAACCTGTATGGTAACTGACATTAAGACCTGCGACTGGTCAACCTGTATGGTAACTGACATTAAGACCTGGTGGTCAACCTGTATGGTAACTGACATTAAGACCTGACATAACTAAGACCTGCGACTGGTCAACCTGTATGGTAACTGACATTAAGACCTGCGACTGGTCAACCTGTATGGTAACTGATTAAGACCTGCGACTGGTCATGTAACATTAAGACCTGCGACTGGTCAACCTGTATGGTACCTGACATTAAGACCTGCGACTGGTCAACCTGTATGGTAACTGATAATAAGACCTGCGACTGGTCAACCTGTATGGTAACTGACATTAAGACCTGCGACTGGTCAACCTGTATGGTAACTGACATTAAGACCTGCGACTGGTCAACCTGTATGGTAACTGACATTAAGTCCTGCGACTGGTCAACCTGTATGGTAACTGATAAGACCTGCGACTGGTCAACCTGTATGGTAACTGATAATAAGACCTGCGACTGGTCAACCTGTATGGTAACTGATAATAAGACCTGCGACTGGTCAACCTGTATGGTACCTGATAATAAGACCTGCGACTGGTCAACCTGTATGGTACCTGACATTAAGACCTGCGACTGGTCAACCTGTATGGTAACTGATAATAAGACCTGCGACTGGTCAACCTGTAAGACCTGGTAACCTGTATAATAAGACCTGCGACTGGTCAACCTGTATGGTAACTGACATTAAGACCTGCGACTGGTCAACCTGTATGGTACCTGACATTAAGACCTGCGACTGGTCAACCTGTATGGTAACTGACATTAAGACCTGCGACTGGTCAACCTGTATGGTACCTGACATTAAGACCTGCGACTGGTCAACCTGTATGGTACCTGCTCACAGATCACTGCACCTGTACGTAGCTCATCTGTAAGTAGCCCATCCAACTACCTCATCCCCATACTGTTATTTACGTAATTTATTTTGCTCATTTGCACCCCCAGTATCTCTACTTGCACAAGCATCTTCTGCACATCTACCATTCCAGTGTTTAATTGCTATATTGTAATTATCTCGCCACTATGGCCTATTTATTTCCTTACCTCCCTTATCCTACCTCATTTGCACACATTGTTTAAAGTCAATAATACAATAGAAAAAGTCTTTGTTTATTCCATGTGTAACTCTGTTGTTGTTTGTAACACTGCTTTGCTTTATCTTGGCCAGGTCGCAGTTGTAAATGAGAACTTGTTCTCAACTTGCCTACCCGGTTAAATAAAATAAAAACTGATAGTAAGTTCCTAAGACCTGCGACTAGCCGCTGCCCCACGGAGATTTGATGAATATTGAGGAAAAAACTAATATATGAATCTCAAACGCTGCTTTTCATTGCTGACCTGCAGATGTCACTAATGGACATTGTGTTAAAAGCTCAGAGTAATTAATCGTTTTTCAGCACAATGTGGTGAATGCCCCAGAGGCTTCAGAAAGCCCCTGTTTCCCATCACTAACAGTGTCGGAGTTGATTTTCCAACACCCGGCTAGCTGACATACATTTGCCTCGATGCCAAGTAGAGGTGGCCCGGTGTGCACAATATGGTCTTGCCTGCAACTCACGTTCTCTGGGCAAGACCAGGGAAGAACTGCCCAGGGAAGAACCCATCCCCTCTTCTATTGGCTCCTAGCCGATAGGAGAACTAACATGTTGACTACACCGCTCGCGTGCACTGCAGAATAAATTTAGACATGCATGTTATTCAATTATTGCAACCACACTGCTTGCAAACATCTGCATTGTCAAGGACTAAAATAGAAGTCCGTTATATTTCTGAAGCAGATCACGCTGTAAGTCCTGCCTCTCCCAGCTTCTCATTGGTTTATAGAAGCAGATGCCCACGTGCCGTCTCCTCATTGGGGCGGCAGGGTAGCCTAGTGGTTAGAGCGTTGGGCTAGTAACTGAAAGGTTGCAAGTTCAATTCCCCGAGTTGACAAGGTACAAAACTGTCGTTCTGGCCCTGAACAAGGCAGTTAACCCACTGTTCCTAGGCCGTCTTTGAAAATAAGAATTTGTTCTTAACTAGTTAAATAAAGGTAAAAAAATATATATACCCACCTGCGTGACTGAAAGACGAACGGAGGTCAGTGGTGGTTATACAACTTTATGAAGATCACCATATAAATCCAAAGAAGGAAAAAGCCTGGAAGGTGGAGACATGACTAGAAATTATTTGGTTGACCATTTTTATGTGTGGATTAATTGTCAGAGTAGAGGACCTTGTGCATTTTAGGTAAAAGAACAACTCTACGTGTATATCCCAGGACAAATTAGCTAGAAACAGCAAGCTAGCTTAATAGGACAAATTAGCTAGAAACAGCAAGCTAGCTTAATAGGACAAATTAGCTAGACACAGCAAGCTAGCCTAATAGGACAAATTAGCTAGAAACAGCAAGCCAGCTTTTAATAGGACAAATTAGCTAGCAACTGCAAGCCAGCTAACTTGGACAAATTAGCTAGCAACTGCAAGCTAGCTAACTAGGACAAATTAGCTAGCAACTGCAAGCTAGCTAACTAGGACAAATTAGCTAGCAACTGCAAGCTAGCGAACTAGGACAAATTAGCTAGCAAATGCAAGCTAGCTAACTAGGACAAATTAGCTAGCAACTGCAAGCTAGCTAACTAGGACAAATTAGCTAGCAACGGCAAGCTAGCTAACTAGGACAAATTAGCTAGCAACGGCAAGCTAGCTAACTAGGACAAATTAGCTAGCAACTGCAAGCTAGCTAACTAGGACAAATTAGCTAGCAACTGCAAGCTAGCTAACTAGGACAAATTAGCTAGCAACTGCAAGCTAGCTGAATAGGACAAATTAGCTAGCAACTGCAAGCTAGCTGAATAGGACAAATTAGCTAGCAACTGCAAGCTAGCTAACGAGGACAAATTAGCTAGCAACTGCAAGCTAGCTAACTAGGACAAATTAGCTAGCAACTGCAAGCTAGCTAACTAGGACAAATTAGCTAGCAACTGCAAGCTAGCTGAATAGGACAAATTAGCTAGCAACTGCAAGCTAGCTGAATAGGACAAATTAGCTAGCAACTGCAAGCTAGCTAACTAGGACAAATTAGCTAGCAACTGCAAGCTAAATTCCCATAAATGTTTAATACTTTTCGACCTGTCTCCAAATTAATATAATTGGTTCAGAGTTTGTTTTGATATTTTAACCTGTGTGTCTTGATCGCGTTTGGTGTTGGGGGGACAAAATCAATTTGCGCACGATTGCGGGTGGCCTGGTTTGGGTACGGTGTAGCGGGTTAGGAGAACCAACGTAGTGGGTTAGGAGAATGACATTTAAGGTGAGTAAAAGGGTTAAGCTTAGCTAAAATCCGACAAGGAAGTAGTCAAGAGAAGAGGTGGTAGGGTTTCCCTGGACTCTTCTTCACTGGTTTTGGACAGGATGTGAGTCACAGTCAGACTCTTCTCGGCGGGCAGGGAGTGAAACTCAACACTTTGCCGACATGCGTAACATCCCATTTTAGTCATCGTCAGATAGTGTGTCACGATCCCAACTGCCCCTGTTCTGTTGACTCTTCAAATCCGTCCTCGTTGAGATTCTCAGTGTTATTCACGTCAAATACAATAGCGAGGAATGTGATCGGACTGACACACACAGCCACTTATCCACCTCCTGACTCCCTTTCTGGAAACATTTCCCACAGAGATTAGGTTATGGGATGATGTCAGAATAACTGTCAACAATTCACCATGGAGTCTTTCTAGAACCCATCATGGCTGTTTCCTATTCTTCAGCTATGAAGTGATTTCAACAATCACTCCCAGCAGATTAATTCAAGGTGATTTTTTTCTGTGAATGCAGTTTGATTGCCCACTAGTAAAACTAACATGGGCTGTTGATTGGTTTGTGTGTTTCCATTAGGGGAAGGAAATGACCAAAACAAACGTGTTGTCATTAGTATCCTCTAACCACATGACTCCTATTGATTGGTTGGTTAGTCTGTTGTCATTAGTATCATCTAACCTCATGACTCCTATTGATTGATTGGTCTGTCATTAGTATCCTCTAACCTCATGACTCCTATTGATTGGTTGGTCTGTCATTAGTATCCTCTAACCTCATGACTCCTATTGATTGGTTGGTTAGTCTGTTGTTATTAGTATCCTCTAACCTCATGACTCCTATTGATTGATTGGTCTGTTGTCATTAGTATCCTCTAACCTCATGACTCCTATTGATTGGTTAGTCTGTTGTCATTAGTATCCTCTAACCTCATGACTCCTATTGATTGATTGGTCTGTTGTCATTAGTGTCCTCTAACCTCATGACTCCTATTGATTGGTTAGTCTGTTGTCATTAGTATCCTCTAACCTCATGACTCCTATTGATTGGTTAGTCTGTTGTCATTAGTATCCTCTAACCTCATGACTCCTATTGATTGGTTAGTCTGTTGTCATTAGTATCCTCTAACCTCATGACTCCTATTGATTGGTTAGTCTGTTGTCATTAGTATCCTCTAACCTCATGACTCCTATTGATTGATTAGTCTGTTGTCATTAGTATCCTCTAACCTCATGACTCCTATTGATTGGTTAGTCTGTTGTCATTAGTATCCTCTAACCTCATGACTCCTATTGATTGATTAGTCTGTTGTCATTAGTATCCTCTAACCTCATGACTCCTATTGATTGGTTAGTCTGTTGTCATTAGTATCCTCTAACCTCATGACTCCTATTGATTGGTTAGTCTGTTGTCATTAGTATCCTCTAACCTCATGACTCCTATTGATTGATTGGTCTGTCATTAGTATCCTCTAACCTCATGACTCCTATTGATTGATTGGTCTGTTGTCATTAGTGTCCTCTAACCACATGACTCCTATTGATTGGTTAGTCTGTTGTCATTAGTATCCTCTAACCACATGACTCCTATTGATTGATTGGTCTGTCATTAGTATCCTCTAACCTCATGACGCCTATTGATTGATTGGTCTGTCATTAGTATCATCTAACCTCATGACTCCTATTGATTGGTTAGTCTGTTGTCATTAGTATCCTCTAACCACATGACTCCTATTGATTGGTTGGTCTGTCATTAGTATCCTCTAACCTCATGACGCCTATTGATTGATTGGTCTGTCATTAGTATCATCTAACCTCATGACTCCTATTGATTGGTTAGTCTGTTGTCATTAGTATCCTCTAACCACATGACTCCTATTGATTGATTGGTCTGTCATTAGTATCCTCTAACCTCATGACTCCTATTGATTGGTTAGTCTGTTGTCATTAGTATCCTCTAACCTCATGACTCCTGTTGATTGGTTAGTCTGTTGTCATTAGTATCCTCTAACCACATGACTCCTATTGATTGGTTAGTCTGTTGTCATTAGTATCCTCTAACCTCATGACGCCTATTGATTGGTTGGTTAGTCTGTTGTCATTAGTATCCTCTAACCTCATGACTCCTATTGATTTTGCTGCTGAAATCATCCAGTTTGTTGTTGTTGTTGATTAATATGATGTTCTCGTTAGCAGCAATGAGGTCCTCTGCTCTCTCCTGGCACTCCCTTTTTTGGCTTGGCTTTTTCAGAGCAACGACAAACTTGATATCACCGTCTTTGTGCATGTTTGGAGCTCATATCTTTTCATCCTCCGGAGGATGACTGTGAAAAGGCTTTGTATCAACAACAAAAAACCTTGGCTATGACCGAGGAGGAGCAAGAATGACCGAGGAGGAGCAAGAATGTCGGCCCGGTACTAAGTCTGTGACTGCGTCTCTACATCGTGAGCTACTTTTAACCAGGCCCTGGTCAAAAGTAGTGCACTAAATGGGGAAAAGGGTGCTGGTCTATAGTAGTGTACTAAATAGGAAATAGGGTGCTGGTCTATAGTAGTGTACTGAATAGGGTGCTGGTCAAAAGTAGTGTACTAAATAGGGAATAGGGTGCTGGTCAAAAGTAGTGTACTAAATAGGGAATAGGGTGCTGGTCTATAGTAGTGTACTGAATAGGGAATAGGGTGCTGGTCTATAGTAGTGTACTAAATAGGGAATAGGGTGCTGGTCTATAGTAGTGTACTAAATAGGGTGCTGGTCTATAGTAGTGTACTGAATAGGGTGCTGGTCTATAGTAGTGTACTGAATAGGGTGCTGGTCTATAGTAGTGTACTGAATTGGGTGCTGGTCTATAGTAGTGTACTGAATAGGGTGCTGGTCTATAGTAGTGTACTGAATAGGGTGCTGGTCTATAGTAGTGTACTGAATAGGGTGCTATTTGGAACTGTCTGTCGTGTAAATTCTAAAGCCCATTTTGAAAGTAAATGTTCCCGCGTTGGTCGGAGACGGCATTCATGTCGACAGACAAGCAGGCTGTGGCTAGCAGGCTGTGGCTAGCAGGCTGTGGCTAGCACTGTGGCTAGCAGGCTGTGGCTAGCACTGTGGCTAGCAGGCTGTGGCTAGCACTGTGGCTAGCAGGCTGTGGCTAGCACTGTGGCTAGCAGGCTGTGGCTAGCAGGCTGTGACAAGCAGGCTGTGGCTAGCAGGCTGTGACAAGCAGGCCGTGGCAAGCAGGCCGTGGCAAGCAGGCCGTGGCAAGCAGGCCGTGGCAAGCAGGCCGTGGCTAGCAGGCCGTGGCTAGCAGGCCGTGGCTAGCAGGCCGTGGCTAGCAGGCCGTGGCTAGCAGGCCGGCCGGCTGTGCGTACTAGCCGGCTGTACTATGACTGTGCATTCAGAGTTGATGGTTTATTTAATCACTCCAGTCTGATAAGCAGGGAGTAGCACAGCAGTGGGATTCGTCCTGCTGGTGTTCTGCTGTTCTGATTGGTTCACTCCAATCATTCAGTCCATAACCTGGTAAACAAATTCATCCTGCTGGTGTTCTGATTGGTTCACTCCAATCATTCAGTCCATGACCTGGTAAACAGATTCGTCCTGCTGTTGTTCTGATTGGTTCACTCCAATCATTCAGTCCATGACCTGGTAAACAGATTCATCCTGCTGGTGTTCTGATTGGTTCACTCCAATCATTCAGTCCATGACCTGGTAAACAGATTCATCCTGCTGGTGTTCTGATTGGTTCACTCCAATCATTCAGTCCATGACCTGGTAAACTGATTCGTCCTGCTGTTCTGCTGTTGTGGGACAAGATGATATTTTTCCATGTAAAATGTTCCATCCTAACATTAGGAATGTGTCGATGGCTTTGATTCCTTGTCAACCAGATGGAGAAGGGTTCGGCAATACGTTTGAAGTAGAGACTCCTGATATCAACACTAAGCGAAGGCAGATATAAGGATCCTGAACTAAATTTGAAGTTTTTGAAGAAACATTGTGCCTTGACGTTCCGTTTACCAACAGCTCACGTATCGTGACACACGGCTCTGTCTGAACAAATTCATGAAATTCACAATGACACTTTTTTTTTTCTCCCCCCTTCTTCACCCAGACAATTGACAGCAGCCAAATTGTATTTATTGGCTTTTCAACAACAACAAAAATGGACAAAAGCCGGCTACTGGAAAACCTTAGTGCTGACCCAGTTTTCAGCACAACTACCTCCATAATGGGTTTTCTGAAATCAAAGAACTAGTTTTGACGTTCTTCAGTTCCCGCTTTGCACAGGTGCTGCGCTCATGTGTTACCATGGTGACACACTTATACTTGTCTGTTTTTATGATGAGAATCATCATTCACACAATTTTAGACTTCTCAAATCAAATATAATCCGTGTGTCATCACTCTGTCTCCAACTGGCTCAATAGACCTCTGAATCACATCATTTGGAAAGGGCTGTCTGTCCTATATTTCTATATTGACTATAATTCAGCTCTCTCCACTGGGCTGCACTGTCTGGAGGGAGCAGGGCCCTCTGCCTTATCAATTCTCTCCAAGCTCAAGGACTGATAGGGAGGAATTACTTGTGTGTGATTCGGTAACATTGTAGTTGGAGGAATGAATTGCGGGCTTGTACTTTACCCTGTGTAGGTCACAGAGGGACAAAGGTCCTCCCTGATACCTGACGTGATACCTGTCATAGCTGGTGTGTGTGTGTGTGTGTGTGTGTGTGTGTGTGTGTGTGTACCTGTCATAGCTGATGTGTGTGTACCTGTCATAGCTGGTCTGTGTGTGTTTATGTACCTGTCATAGCTGATGCCGTGTCTGTGTGTGTGTACGTACATGCATGTCATAGCTGATACCTGGTGTGCGTGTGTGCGCTTGCACCTGTCATAGCTGGTGTGTGTGTGTGTGTGTGTGTGTGTGTGTGTGTGTGTACCTGTCATAGCTGATGTGTGTGTACCTGTCATAGCTGGTCTGTGTGTGTTTATGTACCTGTCATAGCTGATGCCGTGTCTGTGTGTGTGTACGTACATGCATGTCATAGCTGATACCTGGTGTGCGTGTGTGCGCTTGCACCTGTCATAGCTGGTGTGTGTGTGTGTGTGTGTGTGTGTGTGTGTGTGTGTGTGTACCTGTCATAGCTGATGTGTGTGTACCTGTCATAGCTGATGGTGTGTGTGTGTGTGTGTGTACGTACATGCATGTCATAGCTGATACCTGGTGTGCGCTTGCAGCTGTCATAGCTGGTGTGTGTGTGTACCTGTCATAGCTGATACCTGTTGTGTGTGTGTGTGCGCGTGCACCTGTCATAGCTGGTGTGTGTGTGTGCACCTGTCATAGCTGGTGTGTGTACCTGTCATAGCTGGTGTGTGTGTGTGTACCTGTCATAGGCTAAACAGAACCACCTGTGTGTTGTCTGGTCCTGGTGGTGGCTGGGTTCTGCTCCACCACGAGCCTGCACCTTGCCGTGGCTCTTGTTCCCTGGTAACGGCAGCGGTTGCTGGGTGACTTGGTGATGAGAGCATTTTGACCCAGTGTTCAGAATGATGCCCAGATATATGGAGAGACCTTGGTCTCCAACACACACACACACACACACACACACACACACACACACACACACACACACACATGACAGGTGCACACACCAGCTATGACAGGTACACACACACACACCAGCTATGACAGGTGCACACACCAGCTATGACAGGTACACACACACACACACACACACACACACACCAGCTATGACAGGTACACACACACACACCAGGGTTTCCATTAGGAAAATGCTGCACCGGACATTTTGACCGACATGCGACTCCCGTAATGAGGCGGCCAATAAAACCTCCATCCTGAAGCTCTCTCTGTTCAACATGACAACATGGTGGGAGGGACACCTCCATCCTGGAGCTCTCTCTGTTCAACATGATAACATGGTGGGAGGGACACCTCCATCCACACCCTGGAGCTCTCTCTGTTCAACATGATAACATGGTGGGAGGGACACCTCCATCCACACCCTGGAGCTCTCTCTGTTCAACATGATAACATGGTGGGAGGGACACCTCCATCCTGGAGCTCTCTCTGTTCAACATGATAACATGGTGGGAGGGACACCTCCATCCTGAAGCTCTCTCTGTTCAACATGACAACATGGTGGGAGGACACCTCCATCCACACCCTGGAGCTCTCTCTGTTCAACATGATAACATGGTGGGAGGACACCTCCATCCTGGAGCTCTCTCTGTTCAACATGGTAACATGGTGGGAGGACACCTCCATCCACACTCTGAAGCTCTCTCTGTTCAACATGGTAACATGGTGGGAGGGACACCTCCATCCTGGAGCTCTCTCTGTTCAACATGACAACATGGTGGGAGGACACCTCCATCCACACCCTGGAGCTCTCTCTGTTCAACATGATAACATGGTGGGAGGGACACCTCCATCCTGGAGCTCTCTCTGTTCAACATGACAACATGGTGGGAGGGACACCTCCATCCTGGAGCTCTCTCTGTTCAACATGACAACATGGTGGGAGGGACACCTCCATCCACACCCTGGAGCTCTCTCTGTTCAACATGGTAACATGGTGGGAGGGACACCTCCATCCACACCCTGGAGCTCTCTCTGTTCAACATGGTAACATGGTGGGAGGGACACCTCCATCCACACCCTGAAGCTCTCTCTGTTCAACATGACAACATGGTGGGAGGGACACCTCCATCCTGGAGCTCTCTCTGTTCAACATGATAACATGGTGGGAGGGACACCTCCATCCTGGAGCTCTCTCTGTTCAACATGACAACATGGTGGGAGGGACACCTCCATCCACACCCTGGAGCTCTCTCTGTTCAACATGATAACATGGTGGGAGGACACCTCCATCCTGGAGCTCTCTCTGTTCAACATGGTAACATGGTGGGAGGGACACCTCCATCCTGGAGCTCTCTCTGTTCAACATGATAACATGGTGGGAGGGACACCTCCATCCACACCCTGGAGCTCTCTCTGTTCAACATGGTAACATGGTGGGAGGACACCTCCATCCTGAAGCTCTCTCTGTTCAACATGGTAACATGGTGGGAGGACACCTCCATCCACACCCTGAAGCTCTCTCTGTTCAACATGACAACATGGTGGGAGGGACACCTCCATCCTGGAGCTCTATCTGTTCAACATGATAACATGGTGGGAGGGACACCTCCCTCCACACCCTGAAGCTCTCTCTGGGGCTCTCTTTGTGTAGGAAATGTCCTTTTATCAGCTATTTTTAAAGAGGTGCTGAGGAGACAGGAATTCTGGGCTCAGCATGATTTAGAAATTCTGATTTAGCAATTTCTCTCTCTGGCCCACCATCCTAACAGGCAGGCCAAGTGTGTGTGTGTGAGAGAGAGAGCGAGCCAGGTCACAGGCAGGCTGGAGGTAGCATGACTGTTGTCCCAGCAGGAAGTTCCTGTTGTACTCTGTTCTCTTATCACTCCTGCTGCTAAACACACACTCACTCACACTACTTACTGTCATTACTTGTTTCTCCTAGAACAGCCATTCCCAAACTGAGGTATGCAACCTGCCTGGCCCAGCTCCTGGTATATGTCCGTTACGTTTATGGGGGGTCAATTAAGGAAGACAACCCTCTTCCGCAAACCACTGGAAACCAGGAGGTGCACTGCAGCATCCACCTAGAGGCTCTTGCTGCCAAGGGAATGACTGACGGCTTGAAAGACGTTTTGGACACTACAGTGAAAATTATTAACTTTTGTTAACTTCTCATTAGCGGGATAATTTATCAACAACCGCTGAATTGCAAAGCGCACATTCAAATAATATTCATGAAATCATAAGTGCAATATAGCAAAACGCAGCTTAGATTTTTGCTAATCCACCTGTCGAAAGCAATCCAAGCGTTTGTAAGTTTATCGATAACTAGACAAAACATTATGAACACCTAGCATCAAAGTAGCTTGGTCCCGAAAATCAGAAAAGCAATAAAATTAATCGTTTATCTTTGATGATCTTCGGATGTTTTCACTCACGAGACTCCCAGTTACACAACAAATGTTCCTTTTGTTCCATAAAGATTATTTTTATATCCAAAATAACTCTGTTTGTTTGGCACGTTGTGTTCAGAAATCCACAGGCTCGAGCGGTCACGACAACGCAGACAAATTCCAAATAGTATCCGTAATGTCTACAGAAACATGTCAAATGTTTTTTTTATAATCAATCCTCAGGTTTTTAAAATATAGAATCGATAATATATCACCCGACAGTCTCTTTTTCAGTAGGAGAGGGAGAGTCAATGGCTGCCCCACACTGTGTTGCGCAAGCAAAACTCATGCGAACACTCAGCTATCCACTGACGCAATGTTATCTTTCTCGCTCATTTTTCAAAATAAAAACCTGAAACTATGTCTGAAGACTGACACCTTGAGGAAGCGATAGGAAAAGGAATCTGGTTGATATCCCTTTAAATGGAGCGAAGGCGGGCTATGGAACAACATGGAGCTTTCAAAATAGAAGCCACTTCCTGGTTTGATTTTCCTCTGGGTTTTTTTGTTGTTGCAGGTTTTCGCCTGCAATATCAGTTATGTTATACTCAGACAATATTTTGACAGTTTTGGAAATTTTAGTGTTTTCTATCCTAATCTGTCAATTATATGCATATTCTAGCATCTGGTCCTGAGAAATAGGCTGTTTACTTTGGGAACGTTATTTTTCCAAACGTAAAAATAGTGCCCCGTAGTGCCCCGTAGTGCCCCGTAGTGCCCCGTAGCTGAGAGGATAAAGCAAGGCCCCTGAACTCATGTATTTTCTGCACTATGCAATGATATGGGCAGCGACCATGTAACCGTTTTACAACATACTGAGGTACGCTGGTTATCAAGGGGCAAAGTATTGACCCATTTTTTTTTTTAAATCGAGAGATTAGCTTAATGTTTTCTTTACTGACCATAATTTTCACTTCTCTGACCGCTTGGATGATGACAAGTTTCTCACACGACTGGCCTATCTGGGTGATGTTTATTCTAGCCTGAATAATCTGAATCTAGGATTACAGGGACTATATTGAACTATATTCAATGTGCGGGACAAAATTGAGGCTATGATTAAGAAGTTGGAGCTCTTCTGTCTGCATTAACAAGGACAACACACCAGTCTTTTTGTGTGTGTGCAAATGAACTCAAGTTTACCGACAAATGTGATATAGCGTGGATTTGTTATCCCTTTCGTGACCTGCCTCCAGTCCACTTACCGATATCTGAACAAGAGAGACTCATCGAAAATTGCAACAAGCGGTTCTGTGTAAATTGAATTGAATCAGAAGCCACTGCCAGATTTCTGGATTGGGCTGCACTCGAGAGTATCCTGCCTTGGCAAATCGCGCCGTTACGATGCCCTTTGCAACCCTGTGCCGATGTGAGAGTGGTTTTATGGCCCTCACTAGCCTGAACACTAAATACAGGCACACATGGTGTGAGAGTGGTTTTACGGCCCTCACTAGCCTGAACACTAAATACAGGCACACATGGTGTGAGAGTGGTTTTACGGCCATCACTAGCCTGAACACTAAATACAGGCACACATGGTGTGAGAGTGGTTTTACGGCCCTCACTAGCCTGAACACTAAATACAGGCACACATGGTGTGAGAGTGGTTTACGGCCATCACTAGCCTGAACACTAAATACAGGCACACATGGTGTGAGAGTGGTTTTACGGCCATCACTAGCCTGAACACTAAATACAGGCACACATGGTGTGAGAGTGGTTTTACGGCCATCACTAGCCTGAACACTAAATACAGGCACACATGGTGTGAGAGTGGTTTTACGGCCATCACTAGCCTGAACACTAAATACAGGCACACATGGTGTGAGAGTGGTTTTACGGCCATCACTAGCCTGAACACTAAATACAGGCACACATGGTGTGAGAGTGGTTTTACGGCCATCACTAGCCTGAACACTAAATACAGGCACACATGGTGTGAGAGTGGTTTTACGGCCCTCACTAGCCTGAACACTAAATACAGGCACACATGGTGTGAGAGTGGTTTTACGGCCATCACTAGCCTGAACACTAAATACAGGCACACATGGTGTGAGAGTGGTTTTACGGCCATCACTAGCCTGAACACTAAATACAGGCACACATGGTGTGAGAGTGGTTTTACGGCCATCACTAGCCTGAACACTAAATACAGGCACACATGGTGTGTGGAAAATGATTTAAGACTGACACCTCCTCCAATACAACTCAACATTATAGAGTTACGTTCATCCTTTCAAACACACCCTTCTCATTAACCTGTGGTGAGTTATTCACCATTTTTGATGAACAAATAAAGTTTTATATGTAAGATGGTTAAATAAAGAGCACAATTATTGATTTTATTATATTATTATTTGTGCCCTGGTCCTATAAGAGCTCTTTGTCACTTCCCACGAGCCGGGTTGTGACAAAAATGATGGTAAAAATTATATCCATAAACAACATTGTATATTTTTTTATAGTGAAATGAGACACGAAAAACAGAACTTGAGCGTGCATAACTATTCACCCCCCCAATGTTAATACTGTGTTGAGCCACCTTTTGCTGCAATTAAAGCTGCAAGTCTCTTTGGGTATATCTCTATAAGCTTGGCACATCTAGTCACTGGGATTTTGCCCATTCTTCAAGGCAAAACTGCTCCAGCTCCTTCATGTTGGATGGGTTCTGCTGGTGTACAGCGATCTTTAAGTCATACCACAGATTATCAATTGGATTGAGGTCTCACTCTGCCCTGTGTCCCCTGGTAACTGTAGTTCCCACCTTGACCCTTGTCTCACTCTGCCCCGTGTCCCCTGGTAATTGTAGTTCCCACCTTGACCCTTATCTCACTCTGCCCCGTGTCCCCTGGTAATTGTAGTTCCCACCTTGACCCGTGTCTCACTCTGCCCCGTGTCCCCTGGTAATTGTAGTTCCCACCTTGACCCTTGTCTCACTCTGCCCCGTGTCCCCTGGTAACTGTAGTTCCCACCTTGACCCTTGTCTCACTCTGCCCCGTGTCCCCTGGTAATTGTAGTTCCCACCTTGACCCTTGTCTCACTCTGCCCTGCGCCCCCTGGTAATTGTAGTTAAGCTAGCCCAGGTTTATGTAACACCTCTCTTCCTTTAAGTAACCAGCCCAGCGCTGAGCATGCCTGGAAAATTGGATGACCGCGGTAACGACGTTTCTCATTCTTTCATGCGTGTCTCCTCTCCAGAGCTACCATGTTCCACCTAGACTTCGTGTTCTCTCTCCCTGTGTGTGACGTCACTGGGCCGTGGGTTACTATGTAGGCGTGATTTGTGGGTTTGATGCTGAATACCGTGTTTTGTGTAAATGGGTTCTAAGATACGCTGTAATATGTTGGTTTGCTGGTTTTGTGTTGCAGTGCAAGACTGCAGTGTCCTGAGTCGGACACACGGACAGAATACTGTAAACGGTGCTAGCAACTAGCCAGGGAGTTCTGCAGAGTTGTTAAATGTTTTCTCTCTTCCTCTTCCTCTCCCTGCTCTCTCTTTCCCGCTCTTCCCTAGGATCCTTCTGTAGGGTTTAATCAGTTTTACATTCCTGGGAGATTATTGAAATGGTATTGGGCTGGGTACAGGACATCTGCAGCAGTGCTATAGCTACTCTCTGCTCCCCCTCTCCCTTCCTCCCTCTTTCTCAGTCCTTTTCTCTTTCGTTCCCTCTGATCAGTGAAGTAGTGAAAGTTCATGTCTGTTTGTCAGTCAGTAAGGATTGTATGGTGTGAGAGCAAGATCCAGTACTCTCTCTCTCTCGCGGTGTGTCTCGTGCCCTCTGTCTCGCTCTCTCCACACCCCCTTCTCTGTCCTGGTGGGAGCCCCAGTCTTAAAGGCCCCTCAGTACTGGGCTTATTAAGAGGAGAGTCGTCCTCATGACTGTAAACTCTCTGGGGCTGTGACAGCTCCTGCAGGGCTTGATTTGTGTACTGTACCAGGCTGTGCTGTACACCACTGTACCAGGCTGTGCTGTACACCACTGTACCAGGCGGTGCTGCCCTATACACCACTGTACCAGGCTGTGCTGTACACCACTGTACCAGGCGGTGCTGCCCTATACACCACTGTACCGGGCGGTGCTGCCCTGTACACCACTGTACCAGGCGGTGCTGCCCTGTACACCACTGTACCAGGCGGTGCTGCGCTGTACACCACTGTACCAGGCGGTGCTGCCCTGTACACCACTGTACCAGGCGGTGCTGCCCTGTACACCACTGTACCAGGCGGTGCTGCCCTGTACACCACTACCAGGCGGTGCTGCCCTGTACTCGGCTGCAGAGAGAGTCAGCGGGAGGAGGAGCGAGTGAGCGAGAGAAAGTATGCAAGCTGTTACCAGTCAATAACGTGGCCTAGTGGTTGGATAAGACAGGTGGTAATGTTACAAGATGTCCAGGGTTCAGAGGTCATGGGTTTGTTGTGGCAGAGAAGCTGTGTGTTTACTCTTCCTCCCCTCTTCGTGGCTTTTTCTGCAGTGACAGGCGCCTGCCTAAGCTCTGCAGTGAGCTGAGACATGATATGACCTAAATAAACAAGTGTGGAGAGGGAGCGCGGGGGAGGGAGGGAGGGAGGGGGGAGCGGGCGGAAAGGAGCGAGGGACCGAGCGGGAGAGAGGGCAGGGCGATCCCAATGCTCTAACCACTAGGCTACCTGCCGAAATTGAGCACAGGTGCATCCTGTTTCCACTGATCATCCTTGAGATGTTTCTACAACTTGATCGGAGTCGACCTGTGGTAAATTAAATTGATTGGACATGATTTGCAAAGGCACACACCTGTCTATATAAGGTCCCACCGTTGGCAGTGCATGTCAGACCATGATGTTTTTCAAATTTGCAAAAATGTCTAAAAACATATTTTTGCTTAGTTATTATAGGGTGTTGTGTGTAGATTTGATGAGGGGGTACGATTTAATCACATTTTTAAAAGGCTGTAACGTAACAAAATGTGGCAAAAGTCAAGGGGTCTGAAAACTTTCCAAAAGCTCTGTACATAAATTAATTTACTCACATACAAGAACAAACAAAAACAGAAAACAAAACCTGAACATACAGTTTCCTCAACACAAGCCAAGCCAGGACTTCAACCCAGGCTGATGAAAAATAGCCATTGCCCTCTAGTGCAGAACCTGACATTATCTGCTTCCAGAAACCCTGTTAATTAAGAGGGTCTGTAAGTGGTCACGCGGTTTCAGCCAGGTTTTTAACGAATAGCCAAATTCATACTTTAGAAGAACGGTAGAAAAAAACGCTAACAGGAAGCACAGGGAAAACATGGCAGGGAAACAGGAAGCACAGGGGAACAGGATGCACAGGGAAAACATGGCAGGGGAACAGGAAGCACAGGGAAAACATGGCAGGGGAACAGGAAGCACAGGGAAAACATGGCAGGGGAACAGGAAGCACAGGGGAACAGGAAGCACAGGGAAAACATGGCAGGGGAACAGGAAGCACAGGGGAACAGGAAGCACAGGGAAAACATGGCAGGGAAACAGGAAGCACAGGGGAACAGGAAGCACAGGGAAAACATGGCAGGGAAACAGGAAGCACAGGGGAACAGGAAGCACAGGGAAAACATGGCAGGGAAACAGGAAGCACAGGGAAAACATGGCAGGAAAACAGGAAGCACAGGGAAACATGGCAGGGAAACAGGAAGCACAGGGAAACAGGAAGCACAGGGAAAACATGGCAGGGAAACAGGAAGCACAGGGAAACAGGAAGCACAGGGAAAACATGGCAGGGAAACAGGAAGCACAGGGAAAACATGGCAGGGGAACAGGAAGCACAGGGAAACAGGAAGCACAGGGAAAACATGGCAGGAAAACAGGAAGCACAGGGAAACATGGCAGGGGAACAGGAAGCACAGGGAAAGCATGGCAGGGAAACAGGAAGCACGGGGAAAACATGGCATGGGAAAACGCCTATAGATACAGGACTCTATGGGCTCTCCTATAGATACAGGACTCTATGGGCTCTCCTATAGATACAGGACTCTATGGGCTCTCCTATAGATACAGGACTCTATGGGCTCTCCTATAGATACAGGACTCTATGGGCTCTCCTATAGATACAGGACTCTATGGGCTCTCCTATAGATACAGGACTCTATGGGCTCTCCTATAGATACAGGACTCTATGGGCTCTCCTATAGATACAGGACTCTATGGGCTCTCCTATAGATACAGGACTCTATGGGCTCTCCTATAGATACAGGACTCTATGGGCTCTCCTATAGATACAGGACTCTATGGGCTCTCCTATAGATACAGGACTCTATGGGCTCTCCTATAGATACAGGACTCTATGGGCTCTCCTATAGATACAGGACTCTATGGGCTCTCCTATAGATACAGGACTCTATGGGCTCTCCTATATATACTGGACTCTATGGGCTCTCCAACAGATAACAGGACTCTATGGGCTCTCCAACAGATAACAGGACTCTATGGGCTCTCCAACAGATAACATGACTCTATGGGCTCTCCAACAGAAACAGGACTCTATGGGCTCTCCAACAGATAACAGGACTCTATGGGCTCTCCAACAGATACAGGACTCTATGGGCTCTCCAACAGATACAGGACTCTATGGGCTCTCCAACAGATACAGGACTCTATGGGCTCTCCAACAGATACAGGACTCTATGGGCTCTCCAACAGATACAGGACTCTATGGGCTCTCCAACAGATACAGGACTCTATGGGCTCTCCAACAGATACAGGACTCTATGGGCTCTCCAACAGATACAGGACTCGATGGGCTCTCCAACAGATACAGGACTCGATGGGCTCTCCAACAGATACAGGACTCGATGGGCTCTCCAACAGATACAGGACTCTATGGGCTCTCCAACAGATACAGGACTCTATGGGCTCTCCAACAGATACAGGACTCTATGGGCTCTCCAACAGATACAGGACTCGATGGGCTCTCCAACAGATACAGGACTCGATGGGCTCTCCAACAGATACAGGACTCGATGGGCTCTCCAACAGATACAGGACTCGATGGGCTCTCTAACAGATACAGGACTCTATGGGCTCTCCAATAGATACAGGACTCTATGGGCTCTCCAATAGATACAGGACTCGATGGGCTCTCCAACAGATACAGGACTCGATGGGCTCTCTAACAGATACAGGACTCTATGGGCTCTCCAACAGATACAGGACTCTATGGGCTCTCCAACAGATACAGGACTCGATGGGCTCTCTAACAGATACAGGACTCTATGGGCTCTCCAATAGATACAGGACTCTATGGGCTCTCCAATAAATACAGGACTCTATGGGCTCTCCAACAGATACAGAAATAAATGAAATCAAATGTATTTATATAGCCCTTCGTACATCAGCTGATATCTCAAAGTGCTGTACAGAAACCCAGCCTAAAACCCAAGCAAGCAATGCAGGAGTAGAAGCACGGTGGCTAGGAAAAACTCCCTAGAAAGGCCAAAACCTAGGAAGAAACCTAGAGAGGAACCAGGCTATGAGGGGTGGCCAGTCCTCTTCTGGCTGTGCTGGGTAGATAGGAACCAGGCTATGAGGGGTGGCCAGTCCTCTTCTGGCTGTGCTGGGTAGAGAGGAACCAGGCTATGAGGGGTGGCCAGTCCTCTTCTGGCTGTGCTGGGTAGAGAGGACCCAGGCTATGAGGGGTGGCCAGTCCTCTTCTGGCTGTGCTGGGTAGAGAGGAACCAGGCTATGAGGGGTGGCCAGTCCTCTTCTGGCTGTGCCGGGTGGAGATTATAAACCTAGAGAGGACCCAGGCTATGAGGGGTGGCCAGTCCTCTTCTGGCTGTGCTGGGTAGAGAGGAACCAGGCTATGAGGGGTGGCCAGTCCTCTTCTGGCTGTGCTGGGTAGAGAGGACCCAGGCTATGAGGGGTGGCCAGTCCTCTTCTGGCTGTGCCGGGTGGAGATTATAAACCTAGAGAGGAACCAGGCTATGAGGGGTGGCCAGTCCTCTCCTGGCTGTGCTGGGTAGAGTGGAACCAGGCTATGAGGGGTGGCCAGTCCTCTTCTGGCTGTGCCGGGTGGAGATTAGAAACCTAGAGAGGAACCAGGCTATGAGGGGTGGCCAGTCCTCTTCTGGCTGTGCTGGGTAGAGAGGACCCAGGCTATGAGGGGTGGCCAGTCCTCTTCTGGCTGTGCTGGGTAGAGAGGACCCAGGCTATGAGGGGTGGCCAGTCCTCTTCTGGCTGTGCTGGGTAGAGTGGAACCAGGCTATGAGGGGTGGCCAGTCCTCTTCTGGCTGTGCTGGGTAGAGTGGAACCAGGCTATGAGGGGTGGCCAGTCCTCTTCTGGCTGTGCTGGGTAGAGTGGAACCAGGCTATGAGGGGTGGCCAGTCCTCTTCTGGCTGTGCTGGGTAGAGTGGAACCAGGCTATGAGGGGTGGCCAGTCCTCTTCTGGCTGTGCTGGGTAGAGAGGACCCAGGCTATGAGGGGTGGCCAGTCCTCTTCTGGCTGTGCTGGGTAGAGTGGAACCAGGCTATGAGGGGTGGCCAGTCCTCTTCTGGCTGTGCTGGGTAGAGAGGACCCAGGCTATGAGGGGTGGCCAGTCCTCTTCTGGCTGTGCTGGGTAGAGAGGAACCAGGCTATGAGGGGTGGCCAGTCCTCTTCTGGCTGTGCTGGGTAGAGAGGAACCAGGCTATGAGGGGTGGCCAGTCCTCTTCTAGCTGTGCCGGGTAGAGATTATAAACCTAGAGAGGACCCAGGCTATGAGGGGTGGCCAGTCCTCTTCTGGCTGTGCCGGGTGGAGATTATAAACCTAGCGAGGAACCAGGCTATGAGGGGTGGCCAGTCCTCTTCTGGCTGTGCCGGGTGGAGATTATAAACCTAGAGAGGAACCAGGCTATGAGGGGTGGCCAGTCCTCTTCTGGCTGTGCTGGGTAGAGAGGAACCAGGCTATGAGGGGTGGCCAGTCCTCTTCTGGCTGTGCCGGGTGGAGATTATAAACCTAGAGAGGACCCAGGCTATGAGGGGTGGCCAGTCCTCTTCTGGCTGTGCCGGGTGGAGATTATAAACCTAGCGAGGAACCAGGCTATGAGGGGTGGCCAGTCCTCTTCTGGCTGTGCTGGGTAGAGAGGAACCAGGCTATGAGGGGTGGCCAGTCCTCTTCTGGCTGTGCTGGGTAGAGAGGAACCAGGCTATGAGGGGTGGCCAGTCCTCTTCTGGCTGTGCTGGGTAGAGAGGAACCAGGCTATGAGGGGTGGCCAGTCCTCTTCTGGCTGTGCTGGGTAGAGTGGAACCAGGCTATGAGGGGTGGCCAGTCCTCTTCTGGCTGTGCTGGGTAGAGTGGAACCAGGCTATGAGTGGTGGCCAGTCCTCTTCTGGCTGTGCTGGGTAGAGAGGAACCAGGCTATGAGGGGTGGCCAGTCCTCTTCTGGCTGTGCTGGGTAGAGAGGAACCAGGCTATGAGGGGTGGCCAGTCCTCTTCTGGCTGTGCTGGGTAGAGAGGACCCAGGCTATGAGGGGTGGCCAGTCCTCTTCTGGCTGTGCCGGGTAGAGAGGACCCAGGCTATGAGGGGTGGCCAGTCCTCTTCTGGCTGTGCCGGGTGGAGATTATAAACCTAGAGAGGAACCAGGCTATGAAGGGTGGCCAGTCCTCTTCTGGCTGTGCTGGGTAGAGTGGAACCAGGCTATGAGGGGTGGCCAGTCCTCTTCTGGCTGTGCTGGGTAGAGTGGAACCAGGCTATGAGGGGTGGCCAGTCCTCTTCTGGCTGTGCTGGGTAGAGAGGAACCAGGCTATGAGGGGTGGCCAGTCCTCTTCTAGCTGTGCCGGGTAGAGTGGAACCAGGCTATGAGGGGTGGCCAGTCCTCTTCTGGCTGTGCTGGGTAGAGTGGAACCAGGCTATGAGGGGTGGCCAGTCCTCTTCTGGCTGTGCTGGGTAGAGTGGAACCAGGCTATGAGGGGTGGCCAGTCCTCTTCTGGCTGTGCTGGGTAGAGAGGAACCAGGCTATGAGTGGTTATAATCTCCAGTCCTAGAGATTATAACAGAACATATATAGATTGCATCCCTCTCTATTTCTCATAACTTAAATGTGCCACAAAGAGGAATATGTATCTTGTATAGAACGCACAACAAAAGCCAAATGGCTAAATCATTACTGGTTTTGTTTGCACAGGAAACGTGGACTGTTCCGGCGTCTTCAAAGCCTCCAGGGTTAAATATTTGTTCGTGTTTCATATGTTTTGGGGGCGTCACGGCGATGATGACTGCCGCGGAAACACTGGTTCTCTGCAACTTGACTGACTTCCTTCCCCACCGTAGAACACGCCCACAGGGTGGTTAGAGCTGCTGGTGTAATTCTTCCTGTCTTTTATCTAGTGGCATCCTCTCATACACTGCTCTCTCTCTCTGTCTCTCTGTCTTTCTGTCTCTCTGTCTCTCTGTCTCTCTGTCTCTCTGTCGCTCTCTCGCTCTCTCGCTCTCTCGCTCTCTCGCTCTCTCGCTCTTCTCTCGCTCTTCTCTCGCTCTTGTCTCTTCGTGCCGTTTTCCCCCTCTCCCTTCTCGCTCCCTCTTTCCCCCTCTCCTTCTCGCTCCCTCTTTCCCCCTCTCCCTTCTCGCTCCCTCTTTCCCCCTCTCCCTTCTCGCTCCCTCTTTCCCCCTCTCCCTTCTCGCTCCCTCTTTCCCCCTCTCCCTTCTCGCTCCCTCTTTCCCCCTCTCCCTTCTCGCTCCCTCTTTCCCCCTCTCCCTTCTCGCTCCCTCTTTCCCCCTCTCCCTTCTCGCTCTCTCTTCTCTCGCTCTTGTCTCTTCTCGCGCCCTTTCCCCCCTCTCCCTTCTCGCGCCCTTTCCCCCTCTCCCCTTCCCCCTCGCCCTTTCCCCCCCTCTCCCTTCTCGCCCCTCTTTCCCCCTCTCCCTTTCCCCCTTTCCCCCCTCTCGCGCCCTCTTTCCCCCCTCTCGCGCCCTCTTTCCCCCTCTTCTTTCCCCCCTCGCCCCTTTCCCCCTTCCCTCTCCCCTCTTTCACCCCTCTCTCGCCCCTCTTTCCCCCTCTCCTCTCCTGCCCTCTTTCCCCCCTTCTCCTCGCCCTCTTTCCCCCTTTCCCCCTCCCTTCTCGCGCCCTCTTTCCCCCTCTCCTCTTTCCCCCTCTCCCTTCTCCCCCCTCTTTCCCCCTCTCGCGCCCTCTTTCCCCCTCTCTTCTCGCGCCCTTCTCTTTTTCCCCCTCTCGCGCCCTCCCTCCCCCCTCTTTCCCCCTCCTCGCGCCCTCTTTCCCCCCCCCCTTTCTTTCCCCCCCCCTCTCCTCTTTCTCTCGCTCCCTTTTCCCCCTCTTTCCCCCCTTTCCCCCTCTCCTTCTCGCCCTTTCTCTCCGCCCTCTTTCCCCCTCTCCTCTGCCCTCTTTCCCCCTCTCCCTTCTCCGCCCTCTTTCCCCCTCTCCTTCTCGCGCCCTCTTTCCCCCCTCTCGCGCCCTCTTTCCCCCCTCTCGCGCCCTCTTTCCCCCCCTCTCCCTTCTCGCCCCCTTTCCCCCTTCTTCTGCCCCTTTCCCCCTCTCTTTCCCCCTCCTCCCTTCTCGCGCCCTCTTTCCCCCCTCTCCCTTCTCGCGCCCTCTTTCCCCCTCTTTCCTTCTCGCGCCCTCTTTCCCCCCTCTTTCCCCCTTCTCCCCTCTTTCCCCCTCCTTTCCCCCTCTTCTCGCGCCCCCCTCTCTTTCCCCCCCCCTCTCCCTTCTCGCCCCTCTCGCCCCCCCTCTCTTTCCCCCTCTCGCGCCCTCTTTCCCCCTTCTCGCGCCCTCTTTCCCCCTTCTCGCGCCCTCTTTCCCCCTCTCCCCTTCTCGCGCCCTCTTTCCCCCCTCTCCCTTCTCGCGCCCTCTTTCCCCCCTCTCGCGCCCTCTTTCCCCCCTCTCGCGCCCTCTTTCCTCCCTCCCCCCTCGCCCCTCTTTCCCCCTCTCGCGCCCTCTTTCCCCCTCCCCTTCTCGCCCTGCTTCCCCCCCCCCTTCTCGCCCCTCTTTCCCCCCTCTTTCCCCCCCTCTTTCCCCCTCTCGCGCCCTCTTTCCCCCTCTCGCGCCCTCTTTCCCCCCTCTTTCCCCCCTCTCGCGCCCTCTTTCCCCCTCCCCCTCTTTCCCCCTCTCCCCTTCTCGCCCTCTTTCCCCCTCTCGCCCTCTTTCCCCTCCCTCTTTCCCCCTCTCTCGCCCTCTTTCTTTCCCCCCTCTCGCGCCCCTTTCTCCCCTCTTTCCCCCCCTCTTTCCCTCCCCCTCTTTCCCCCTCTCGCGCCCTCTTTCCCCCTCTCGCGCCCTCTTTCCCCCTCTTTCCCCCCCCTTCTCGCGCCCTCTTTCCCCCCTCTCCCCCTCTCGCCCTCTTTCCCCCCTCTCGCGCCCTCTTTCCCCCTCTTTCCCCCTCTGCGCCCTCTTTCCCCCTCTCGCGCCCTCTTTCCCCTCTCTTTCCCCCTTCTCGCCCCCCTCTTTCCTCCCTCTCCGCCCTCTTTCCCCCTCTCCCCTCTTTCCCCCTTTTTCCCCTTCTCCCCCTCTTTCCCCCTTTCTCCCTTCTCGCCTTTCCCCCTCTTTCCCCTTCCCCTCTTTCCCCCTCTCTCGCCCTCTTTCCCCTTCTCTCCCTCTTTCCCCCTCTCTTTCCTCCCTTCTTTCTCCCCTCTTTCCCCCTCTCGCGCCCTCTTTCTCCCTTCTCGCGCCCTCTTTCTCCCTTCTCTTCTCGCCCCCCTCTTTTTCTCCCTTCTCGCCCTCTTTCCCTCTTTCTCCCTTCTCGCGCCCTCTTTCTCCTTCTCGCGCCCTCTTTCTCCCTTCTCGCGCCCTCTTTCTCCCTCCCCCCTCTCCTTCTCGTGCCCTCTTTCCCCCTCTTCCCCCTCTCCTTCTCGTGCCCTCTTTCCCCCTTCTTCCCCTCTTTCCCCCCCTCTCCCTTCTCGTGCCCTTTTCCCCCTTCTCTCCTTCTCGTGCCCTCTTTCCCCCTTCTTCCCCCTCTCCCTTCTTCCCTCCCCTTCCCTCTTTCCCCCCCTCTCCTTCTTCCCCCTCTCCCCTTCTCGTGCCCTCTTTCCCCCCTCTCCCTTCTCGCCTTTCCCCCTTCTTCCCCCTCTCCCTTCTCGCCCTCCCTCTTTCCCCCCTTCTTCCCCCTCTCCCTTCTCGTGCCCTCTTTCCCCCTTCTTCCCCCCTCTCCCTTCTTCCCCCTCTCCCTTCTCGTGCCCTCTTTCCCCCTTCTTCCCCCTCTCCCTTCTCGCGCCCTCTTTCCCCCCTCTCCCTTCCCGTGCCCTTTTCCCCCTCTCCATCTCTCTCTCTCTCTCAGGAGGTCCAGGATGAACAAGCTACGGCAGAGTTTCCGGCGGAAGAAAGACGTGTACGTTCCTGAGTCCAGCCGACCGCACCAGTGGCAGACGGACGAGGGGGCGGTCCGCAGGGGAAAGTGTAGCTTCGCAGTCAAGGTGAGGGGACACAGACACACAGCACACACACCAACACATCCAACACACACCCAACACAGACACACACCACACAGCACACACCAACACATCCAACACACACACACAAACACACACACACACACACACACACACACACACACAGAGTAGCAGTCAGCAGCGCCTCTGCTCTAACAATCTGTAGCGAACACCCGCACACCTCCCTGAGAAAGACCTGTCAACACTCAGGTCTGTCATTAATCAGACATTGGAACCATGCCTGGTCTGCTGTTGTCTGGCTTACAGACATGATCTTGTTGTTGTTGTTTAAAAATAGATTTATTTTAAAGTATTTTATTGAATAGCACCTCCACGGCTATGCCCCACACCCCATGCATGTCAATACCACCGCAACAGCTACAGTATCAGTTCTGTGTCTGATAGTAGTATGGAGCTGCGGCTTGGAGTATTGTTTCTTCGTCCTATGTTATGTTTTCTCAGTGAATTTGGTTGTTTTTGTTGTCCTGTTCAGAGAAATGAGTCATTGGAGTTGTTTAGGTTTACGTCCTAGCCTACATCCTGATATTAACAGGTTCTGACCACCAGATGGTGCTGTTCCGGGTGTTAAGCCTAGCATTCAGCAGGCAACATTTTCCCACCCGTCACAAACGCCAAACTTTTTTCCAAAAGAACTCCATAATATCGACAGAAACATGGCAAACATTGTTTAGAATCAATCCTCAAGGGTAAGGACTTCCTGTGTGGAGCCGGTCGTCACTAGTTACCATAGCCACAAAATCTTAAACCCCGCCCATTTCTACAATTTATCTTCTTAAAATCAGATGTTAACCCTGACTTTAACTACACTGGTAACCTTCTGCCTAACCCTGACTACACTGGTAACCTTCTGCCTGACCCTGACCACACTGGTAACCTTCTGCCTGACCCTGACCACACTGGGAACCTTCTGCCTGACCACACTGGTAACCTTCTGCCTGACCACACTGGTAACCTTCTGCCTAACCCTGACCACACTGGTAACCTTCTACCTAACCCTGACCACACTGGGAACCTTCTGCCTAACCCTGACCACACTGGGAACCGTCTGCCTAACCCCGACCACACTGGGAACCTTCTGCCTAACCCTGACCACACTGGGAACCTTCTGCCTAACCCTGACCACACTGGGAACCTTCTGCCTAACCCTGACCACACTGGGAACCTTCTGCCTGACCACACTGGGAACCTTCTGCCTGACCACACTGGTAACCTTCTGCCTGACCACACTGGGAACCTTCTGCTTAACCCTGACCACACTGGGAACCTTCTGCCTAACCCTGACCACACTGGGAACCTTCTGCCTAACCCTGACCACACTGGGAACCGTCTGCCTGACCCTGACCACACTGGGAACCTTCTGCCTAACCCTGACCACACCGGGAACCTTCTGCCTAACCCTGACCACACCGGGAACCTTCTGCCTAACCCTGACCACACTGGGAACCTTCTCCTAACCCTGACCACACTGGGAACCTTCTGCCTAACCCTGACCACACTGGGAACCTTCTGCCTAACCCTGACCACACTGGGAACCTTCTGCCTGACCACACTGGGAACCTTCTGCCTGACCACACTGGGAACCTTCTGCCTAACCCTGACCACACTGGGAACCTTCTGCCTAACCCTGACCACACTGGGAACCTTCTGCCTAACCCTGACCACACTGGGAACCTTCTGCCTAACCCTGACCACACTGGGAACCTTCTGCCTAACCCTGACCACTCTGGGAACCTTCTGCCTAACCCTGACCACACTGGGAACCTTCTGCCTAACCCTGACCACACTGGTAACCTTCTGCCTAACCCTGACCACACTGGTAACCTTCTGCCTAACCCTGACCACACTGGTAACCTTCTGCCTAACCCTGACCACACTGGGAACCTTCTGCCTGACCACACTGGGAACCTTCTGCCTAACCCTGACCACACTGGGACCTTCTGCCTAACCCTGACCACACTGGGAACCTTCTGCCTAACCCTGACCACACTGGGAACCTTCTGCCTAACCCTGACCACACTGGGAACCTTCTGCCTAACCCTGACCACTCTGGGAACCTTCTGCCTAACCCTGACCACACTGGGAACCTTCTGCCTAACCCTGACCACACCGGGAACCTTCTGCCTAACCCTGACCACACCGGGAACCTTCTGCCTAACCCTGACCACACTGGGAACCTTCTCCTAACCCTGACCACACTGGGAACCTTCTGCCTAACCCTGACCACACTGGGAACCTTCTGCCTAACCCTGACCACACTGGGAAGCTTCTGCCTGACCACACTGGGAACCTTCTGCCTAACCCTGACCACACTGGGAACCTTCTGCCTAACCCTGACCACACTGGGAACCTTCTGCCTAACCCTGACCACACTGGTAACCTTCTGCCTAACCCTGACCACACTGGGAACCTTCTGCCTAAACCTGACTACACTGGGAACCTTCTGCCTGACCACACTGGTAACCTTCTGCCTAACCCTGACCACACTGGGAACCTTCTGCATAACCCTGACCACACTGGGAACCTTCTGCCTAACCCTGACCACACTGGGAACCTTCTGCCTAACCCTGACCACACTGGTAACCTTCTGACTACACTGGGAACCTTCTGACTACACTGGGAACCTTCTGCCTAACCCTGACTACACTGGGAACCTTCTGCCTGACCACACTGGTAACCTTCTGCCTAACCCTGACCACACTGGGAACCTTCTGCCTAACCCTGACCACACTGGTAACCTTCTGCCTAACCACACTGGGAACCTTCTGCCTAACCCTGACCACACTGGTAACCTTCTGCCTAACCACACTGGGAACCTTCTGCCTGACCCTGACCACACTGGTAACCTTCTGCCTGACCACACTGGGAACCTTCTGCCTAACCCTGACCACACTGGGAACCTTCTGCCTAACCCTGACCACACTGGGAACCTTCTGCCTAACCCTGACCACACTGGGAACCTTCTGCCTAACCCTGACTACACTGGGAACCTTCTGCCTAACCACACTGGGAACCTTCTGCCTAACCACACTGGGAACCTTCTGCCTAACCACACTGGGAACCTTCTGCCTAACCACACTGGGAACCTTCTGCCTAACCACACTGGGAACCTTCTGCCTAACCACACTGGGAACCTTCTGCCTAACCACACTGGGAACCTTCTGCCTGACCACACTGGGAACCTTCTGCCTGACCACACTGGGAACCTTCTGCCTGACCACACTGGGAACCTTCTGCCTGACCACACTGGGAACCTTCTGCCTGACCACACTGGGAACCTTCTGCCTGACCACACTGGGAACCTTCTGCCTGACCACACTGGGAACCTTCTGCCTAACCCTGACCACACTGGGAACCTTCTGCCTGACCACACTGGGAACCTTCTGCCTGACCACACTGGGAACCTTCTGCCTAACCCTGACTACACTGGTAACCTTCTGCCTGACCACACTGGGAACCTTCTGCCTAACCCTGACCACACTGGGAACCTTCTGCCTGACCACACTGGGAACCTTCTGCCTAACCCTGACCACACTGGGAACCTTCTGCCTAACCACACTGGGAACCTTCTGCCTAACCACACTGGGAACCTTCTGCCTGACCACACTGGGAACCTTCTGCCTGACCCTGACCACACTGGTAACCTTCTGCCTGACCCTGATCACACTGGGAACCTTCTGCCTAACCACACTGGGAACCTTCTGCCTAACCACACTGGGAACCTTCTGCCTGACCACACTGGGAACCTTCTGCCTGACCCTGACCACACTGGTAACCTTCTGCCTGACCCTGACCACACTGGGAACCTTCTGCCTAACCCTGACCACACTGGGAACCTTCTGCCTAACCAGACCACACTGGGAACCTTCTGCCTAACCCTGACCACACTGGGAACCTTCTGCCTGACCACACTGGGAACCTTCTGCCTGACCACACTGGGAACCTTCTGCCTGACCACACTGGGAACCTTCTGCCTAACCCTGACCACACTGGGAACCTTCTGCCTAACCCTGACTACACTGGTAACCTTCTGCCTGACCACACTGGGAACCTTCTGCCTAACCCTGACCACACTGGGAACCTTCTGCCTGACCACACTGGGAACCTTCTGCCTAACCCTGACCACACTGGGAACCTTCTGCCTAACCACACTGGGAACCTTCTGCCTGACCACACTGGGAACCTTCTGCCTGACCCTGACCACACTGGTAACCTTCTGACTACACTGGGAACCTTCTGACTACACTGGGAACCTTCTGCCTAACCCTGACTACACTGGGAACCTTCTGCCTGACCACACTGGTAACCTTCTGCCTAACCCTGACCACACTGGGAACCTTCTGCCTAACCCTGACCACACTGGGAACCTTCTGCCTAACCACCACTGGGAACCTTCTGCCTAACCCTGACCTAACCACTGGGAACCTTCTGCCTGCCACACTGGTAACCTTCTGCCTGACCACACTGGGAACCTTCTGCCCTGACCACACTGGTAACCTTCTGCCTGACCACACTGGGAACCTTCTGCCTAACCCTGACCACACTGGGAACCTTCTGCCTAACCCTGACCACACTGGGAACCTTCTGCCCTGACCACACTGGGAACCTTCTGCCTGACCACACTGGGAACCTTCTGCCTGACCACACTGGGAACCTTCTGCCTGACCACACTGGGAACCTTCTGCCTAACCCTGACCACACTGGGAACCTTCTGCCTAACCCTGACCACACTGGGAACCTTCTGCCTAACCACACTGGGAACCTTCTGC
The DNA here is from genome assembly GCF_023373465.1 of Oncorhynchus keta. Taxonomy (NCBI): domain Eukaryota; kingdom Metazoa; phylum Chordata; class Actinopteri; order Salmoniformes; family Salmonidae; genus Oncorhynchus; species Oncorhynchus keta. The sequence continues at coordinate 4,381,810 of NC_068455.1, forward strand.
CTAACCACACTGGGAACCTTCTGCCTGACCACACTGGGAACCTTCTGCCTAACCCTGACCACACTGGGAACCTTCTGCCTGACCACACTGGGAACCTTCTGCCTAACCCTGACCACACTGGGAACCTTCTGCCTAACCCTGACCACACTGGGAACCTTCTGCCTAACCCTGACCACACTGGGAACCTTCTGCCTAACCCTGACCACACTGGGAACCTTCTGCCTAACCCTGACCACACTGGGAACCTTCTGCCTAACCCTGACCACACTGGGAACCTTCTGCCTGACCACACTGGGAACCTTCTGCCTGACCACACTGGGAACCTTCTGCCTAACCCTGACCACACTGGGAACCTTCTGCTGCCCTGACCACACTGGGAACCTTCTGCCTGACCCACTGGGAACCTTCTGACCACACTGGGAACCTTCTGCCTGACCACACTGGGAACCTTCTGCCTGACCACACTGGGAACCTTCTGCCTGACCACACTGGGAACCTTCTGCCTGGGAACCCTGACCACACTGGGAACCTTCTGCCTGACCACACTGGGAACCTTCTGCCTAACCCTGACCACACTGGGAACCTTCTGCCTAACCCTGACCACACTGAACCTTCTGCCTAACCCTGACACACTGGGAACCTTCTGCCCCTGACCACACTGGGAACCTTCTGCCTAACCACACACTGGGAACCTTCTGCCTAACCCTGACCACACTGGGAACCTTCTGCCTAACCCTGACCACACTGGGAACCTTCTGCCCTGACCACACTGGGAACCTTCTGCCTAACCCTGACCACACTGGGAACCTTCTGACCACACTGGGAACCTTCTGCCTACCCTGACCACACTGGGAACCTTCTGCCTAACCCTGACCACACTGGGAACCTTCTGCCTACTGGGAACCTTCTGCCTAACCCTGACCACACTGGGAACCTTCTGCCTGAACCCTGACCACACTGGGAACCTTCTGCCTGACCCTGACCACACTGGGAACCTTCTGCCTGACCACTGGGAACCTTCTGCCCTGACCACACTGGGAACCTTCTGCCTAACCCTGACCACACTGGGAACCTTCTGCCTAACCCTGACCACACTGGGAACCTTCTGCCTGACCACACTGGGAACCTTCTGCCTAACCCTGACCACACTGGGAACCTTCTGCCTAACCCTGACCACACTGGGAACCTTCTGCCTAACCCTGACCACACTGGGAACCTTCTGCCTAACCCTGACCACACTGGGAACCTTCTGCCTAACCCTGACCACACTGGGAACCTTCTGCCTGACCACACTGGGAACCTTCTGCCTAACCCTGACCACACTGGGAACCTTCTGCCTAACCCTGACCACACTGGGAACCTTCTGCCTAACCCTGACCACACTGGGAACCTTCTGCCTAACCCTGACCACACTGGGAACCTTCTGCCTAACCCTGACCACACTGGGAACCTTCTGCCTAACCCTGACCACACTGGGAACCTTCTGCCTGACCACACTGGGAACCTTCTGACCACACTGGGAACCTTCTGCTGACCACACTGGGGAACCTTCTGCCTAACCCTGACCACACTGGGAACCTTCTGCCTGACCACACTGGGAACCTTCTGCCTAACCCTGACCACACTGGGAACCTGGGACCACACTGGGAACTTCTGCCTAACCCTGACCACACTGGGAACCTTCTGCCTAACCCTGACCACACTGGGAACCTTCTGCCTGCCCTGACCACACTGGGAACCTTCTGCCTGGGAACCCTGACCACACTGGGAACCTTCTGCCTGAACACTGGGAACCTTCTGCCTGACCCTGACCACACTGGGAACCTTCTGCCTGACCCTGACCACACTGGGAACCTTCTGCCTGACCACACTGGGAACCTTCTGCCTGACCCTGACCACACTGGGAACCTTCTGCCTAACCCTGACCACACTGGGAACCTTCTGCCTAACCCTGACCACACTGGGAACCTTCTGCCTAACCCTGACCACACTGGGAACCTTCTGCCTAACCCTGACCACACTGGGAACCTTCTGCCTGACCACACTGGGAACCTTCTGCCTAACCCTGACCACACTGGGAACCTTCTGCCTAACCCTGACCACACTGGGAACCTTCTGCCTAACCCTGACCACACTGGGAACCTTCTGCCTAACCCTGACCACACTGGGAACCTTCTGCCTAACCCTGACCACACTGGGAACCTTCTGCCTGACCACACTGGGAACCTTCTGCCTAACCCTGACCACACTGGGAACCTTCTGCCTAACCCTGACCACACTGGGAACCTTCTGCCTAACCCTGACCACACTGGGAACCTTCTGCCTAACCCTGACCACACTGGTCACCTTCTGCCTAACCCTGACCACACTGGTAACCTTCTGCCTAACCCTGACTACACTGGGAACCTTCTGCCTAACCCTGACTACACTGGGAACCTTCTGCCTAACCCTGACTACACTGGGAACCTTCTGCCTGACCACACTTGTAACCTTCTGCCTAACCCTGACCACACTGGGAACCTTCTGCCTAACCCTGACCACACTGGTAACCTTCTGCCTAACCACACTGGGAACCTTCTGCCTGACCCTGACCACACTGGTAACCTTCTGCCTGACCACACTGGTAACCTTCTGCCTAACCCTGACCACACTGGGAACCTTCTGCCTAACCCTGACCACACTGGGAACCTTCTGCCTAACCCTGACCACACTGGGAACCTTCTGCCTGACCACACTGGTAACCTTCTGCCTAACCCTGACCACACTGGGAACCTTCTGCCTGACCCTGACCACACTGGTAACCTTCTGCCTGACCACACTGGTAACCTTCTGCCTAACCCTGACCACACTGGGAACCTTCTGCCTAACCCTGACCACACTGGGAACCTTCTGCCTAACCACACTGGGAACCTTCTGCCTAACCACACTGGGAACCTTCTGCCTGACCACACTGGGAACCTTCTGCCTAACCACACTGGGAACCTTCTGCCTAACCACATTGGGAACCTTCTGCCTTACCACACTGGGAACCTTCTGCCTAACCCTGACCACACTGGGAACCTTCTGCCTAACCCTGACCACACTGGGAACCTTCTGCCTGACCACACTGGGAACCTTCTGCCTAACCCTGACCACACTGGGAACCTTCTGCCTGACCCTGACCACACTGGGAACCTTCTGCCTAACCCTGACCACACTGGGAACCTTCTGCCTAACCACACTGGGAACCTTCTGCCTAACCACACTGGGAACCTTCTGCCTGACCACACTGGGAACCTTCTGCCTGACCCTGACCACACTGGGAACCTTCTGCCTGACCCTGACCACACTGGGAACCTTTCTGCCTAACCCTGACCACACTGGGAACCTTCTGCTGCCTAACCCCTGACCACACTGGGAACCTTCTGCCTGACCACACTGGGAACCTTCTGCCTAACCCTGACCACACTGGGAACCTTCTGCCTAACCCTGACCACACTGGGAACCTTCTGCCTAACCCTGACCACACTGGGAACCTTCTGCCTAACCACACTGGGAACCTTCTGCCTAACCACACTGGGAACCTTCTGCCTAACCACACTGGGAACCTTCTGCCTAACCACACTGGGAACCTTCTGCCTGACTACACTGGGAACCTTCTGCCTGACTACACTGGGAACCTTCTGCCTAACCCTGACCACACTGGGAACCTTCTGCCTGACCACACTGGTAACCTTCTGCCTAACCCTGACTACACTGGGAACCTTCTGCCTAACCCTGACCACACTGGGAACCTTCTGCCTAACCACACTGGTAACCTTCTGCCCGACCACACTGGTAACCTTCTGCCTAACCCTGACCACACTGGGAACCTTCTGCCTGACCACACTGGGAACCTTCTGCCTAACCCTGACCACACTTGGAACCTTCTGCCTAACCCTGACCACACTGGGAACCTTCTGCCTAACCCTGACCACACTGGGAACCTTCTGCCTAACCCTGACCACACTGGGAACCTTCTGCCTAACCCTGACCACACTGGGAACCTTCTGCCTAACCCTGACCACACTGGGAACCTTCTGCCTTACCCTGACCACACTGGGAACCTTCTGCCTTACCCTGACCACACTGGGAACCTTCTGCCTGACCCTGACCACACTGGGAACCTTCTGCCTAACCCTGACCACACTGGGAACCTTCTGCCTAACCCTGACCACACTGGGAACCTTCTGCCTGACCCTGACCACACTGGGAACCTTCTGCCTAACCCTGACCACACTGGGAACCTTCTGCCTAACCCTGACCACACTGGGAACCTTCTGCCTAACCCTGACCACACTGGTAACCTTCTGCCTAACCACACTGGGAACCTTCTGCCTAACACTGACCACACTGGGAACCTTCTGCCTGACCACACTGGGAACCTTCTGCCTAACCCTGACCACACTGGGAACCTTCTGCCTAACCCTGACCACACTGGGAACCTTCTGCCTAACCCTGACCACACTGGGAACCTTCTGCCTAACCACACTGGGAACCTTCTGCCTAACCACACTGGGAACCTTCTGCCTAACCACACTGGGAACCTTCTGCCTGACTACACTGGGAACCTTCTGCCTAACCCTGACCACACTGGGAACCTTCTGCCTGACCACACTGGTAACCTTCTGCCTAACCCTGACTACACTGGGAACCTTCTGCCTAACCCTGACCACACTGGGAACCTTCTGCCTAACCCTGACCACACTGGGAACCTTCTGCCTAACCCTGACCACACTGGGAACCTTCTGCCTAACCCTGACCACACTGGGAACCTTCTTCCTAACCCTGACCACACTGGGAACCTTCTGCCTGACCACACTGGGAACCTTCTGCCTAACCCTAACCACACTGGTAACCTTCTGCCTAACCCTGACCACACTGGAAACCGTCTGCCTAACCCTGACCACACTGGGAACCTTCTGCCTAACCCTGACCACACTGGGAACCTTCTGCCTAACCCTGACCACACTGGGAACCTTCTGCCTAACCCTGACCACACTGGGAACCTTCTGCCTGACCACACTGGGAACCTTCTGCCTGACCACACTGGGAACCTTCTGCCTAACCCTGACCACACTGGGAACCTTCTGCCTGACCACACTGGGAACCTTCTGCCTAACCCTGACCACACTGGGAACCTTCTGCCTAACCCTGACCACACTGGGAACCTTCTGCCTGACCACACTGGGAACCTTCTGCCTGACCCTGACCACACTGGGAACCTTCTGCCTGACCCTGACCACACTGGGAACCTTCTGCCTGACCCTGACCACACTGGGAACCTTCTGCCTGACCCTGACCACACTGGGAACCTTCTGCCTGACCCTGACCACACTGGGAACCTTCTGCCTGACCACACTGGGAACCTTCTGCCTAACCCTGACCACACTGGGAACCTTCTGCCTAACCCTGACCACACTGGGAACCTTCTGCCTGACCACACTGGGAACCTTCTGCCTAACCCTGACCACACTGGGAACCTTCTGCCTAACCCTGACCACACTGGGAACCTTCTGCCTAACCCTGACCACACTGGTAACCTTCTGCCTAACCCTGACCACACTGGGAACCTTCTGCCTAACCCTGACCACACTGGGAACCTTCTGCCTGACCACACTGGGAACCTTCTGCCTGACCACACTGGGAACCTTCTGCCTAACCCTGACCACACTGGGAACCTTCTGCCTGACCCTGACCACACTGGTAACCTTCTGCCTGACCACACTGGTAACCTTCTGCCTAACCCTGACCACACTGGGAACCTTCTGCCTAACCCTGACCACACTGGGAACCTTCTGCCTAACCCTGACTGGGAACCTTCTGCCTAACCACACTGGGAACCTTCTGCCTGACCACACTGGGAACCTTCTGCCTAATCACACTGGGAACCTTCTGCACACTGGGAACCTTCTGCCTGACCACATGGGAACCTTCTGCCTGACCACACTGGGAACCTTCTGCCTAACCCTGACCACACTGGGAACCTTCTGCCTAACCCTGACCACACTGGGAACCTTCTGCCTGACCACACTGGGAACCTTCTGCCTAACCCTGACCACACTGGGAACCTTCTGCCTGACCCTGACCACACTGGGAACCTTCTGCCTAACCCTGACCACACTGGGAACCTTCTGCCTAACCACACTGGGAACCTTCTGCCTAACCACACTGGGAACCTTCTGCCTGACCACACTGGGAACCTTCTGCCTGACCCTGACCACACTGGTAACCTTCTGCCTGACCCTGACCACACTGGGAACCTTCTGCCTAACCCTGACCACACTGGGAACCTTCTGCCTAACCCTGACCACACTGGGAACCTTCTGCCTGACCACACTGGGAACCTTCTGCCTAACCCTGACCACACTGGGAACCTTCTGCCTAACCCTGACCACACTGGGAACCTTCTGCCTAACCCTGACCACACTGGGAACCTTCTGCCTAACCACACTGGGAACCTTCTGCCTAACCACACTGGGAACCTTCTGCCTAACCACACTGGGAACCTTCTGCCTAACCACACTGGGAACCTTCTGCCTGACTACACTGGGAACCTTCTGCCTGACCACACTGGGAACCTTCTGCCTAACCCTGACCACACTGGGAACCTTCTGCCTGACCACACTGGTAACCTTCTGCCTAACCCTGACTACACTGGGAACCTTCTGCCTAACCCTGACCACACTGGGAACCTTCTGCCTAACCACACTGGTAACCTTCTGCCCGACCACACTGGTAACCTTCTGCCTAACCCTGACCACACTGGGAACCTTCTGCCTAACCCTTACCACACTGGGAACCTTCTGCCTAACCCTGACTACACTTGGAACCTTCTGCCTAACCCTGACCTGACCACACTGGGAACCTTCTGCCTGACCACACTGGGAACCTTGTCTGCCTAACCCTGACCACACTGGGAACCTTCTGCCTAACCCTGACCACACTGGGAACCTTCTGCCTAACCCTGACCACACTGGGAACCTTCTGCCACTGGGACCCTGACCACACTGGGAACCTTCTGCCTAACCCTGACCACACTGGGAACCTTCTGCCTGGCCCTGACCACACTGGGAACCTTCTGCCTAACCCTGACCACACTGGGAACCTTCTGCCTGACCCTGACCACACTGGGAACCTTCTGCCTGACCCTGACCACACTGGGAACCTTCTGCCTAACCCTGACCACACTGGGAACCTTCTGCCTAACCCTGACCACACTGGGAACCTTCTGCCTAACCCTGACCACACTGGGAACCTTCTGCCTAACCCTGACCACACTGGGAACCTTCTGCCTAACCTGACACACTGGAACCTTCTGCCTAACCCTGACCACACTGGGAACCTTCTGCCTGACCACACTGGGAACCTTCTGCCTAACCCTGACCACACTGGGAACCTTCTGCCTAACCCTGACCACACTGGGAACCTTCTGCCTAACCCTGACCACACTGGGAACCTTCTGCCTGACCCTGACCACACTGGGAACCTTCTGCCTGACCACACTGGGAACCTTCTGCCTAACCACACTGGGAACCTTCTGCCTGACCACACTGGGAACCTTCTGCCTAACCCTGACCACACTGGGAACCTTCTGCCTAACCCTGACCACACTGGGAACCTTCTGCCTAACCCTGACCACACTGGGAACCTTCTGCCTAACCCTGACCACACTGGGAACCTTCTGCCTAACCCTGACCACACTGGGAACCTTCTGCCTAACCCTGACCACACTGGGAACCTTCTGCCTAACCCTGACCACACTGGGAACCTTCTGCCTGACCACACTGGGAACCTTCTGCCTAACCCTGACCACACTGGGAACCTTCTGCCCCTGACCACACTGGGAACCTTCTGACCACACTGGGAACCTTCTGCCTAACCCTGACCACACTGGGAACCTTCTGAACCCTGACCACACTGGGAACCTTCTGCCTAACCCTGACCACACTGGGAACCTTCTGCCTAACCCTGACCACACTGGGAACCTTCTGCCTGACCACACTGGGAACCTTCTGCCTGACCACACTGGTAACCTTCTGCCTAACCCTGACCACACTGGGAACCTTCTGCCTGACCACACTGGGAACCTTCTGCTTAACCCTGACCACACTGGGAACCTTCTGCCTAACCCTGACCACACTGGGAACCTTCTGCCTGACCCTGACCACACTGGGAACCTTCTGCCTGACCCTGACCACACTGGGAACCTTCTGCCTGACCCTGACCACACTGGGAACCTTCTGCCTGACCCTGACCACACTGGGAACCTTCTGCCTAACCCTGACCACACTGGGAACCTTCTGCCTAACCCTGACCACACTGGGAACCTTCTGCCTAACCCTGACCACACTGGGAACCTTCTGCCTGACCCTGACCACACTGGGAACCTTCTGCCTGACCCTGACCACACTGGGAACCTTCTGCCTGACCCTGACCACACTGGGAACCTTCTGCCTAACCCTGACCACACTGGGAACCTTCTGCCTAACCCTGACCACACTGGGAACCTTCTGCCTGACCACACTGGGAACCTTCTGCCTAACCCTGACCACACTGGGAACCTTCTGCCTAACCCTGACCACACTGGGAACCTTCTGCCTAACCCTGACCACACTGGGAACCTTCTGCCTAACCACACTGGGAACCTTCTGCCTGACCACACTGGGAACCTTCTGCCTAACCCTGACCACACTGGTAACCTTCTGCCTAACCCTGACCACACTGGGAACCTTCTGCTGCCTGACCACACTGGGAACCTTCTGCCTGACCACACTGGGAACCTTCTGCCACACTGGGAACCCTGACCACACTGGGAACCTTCTGCCTGACCACACTGGGAACCTTCTGCCTAACCCTGACCACACTGGGAACCTTCTGCTAACCCTGACCACACTGGGAACCTTCTGCTTCTGACCTACTGGGAACCCCCTGACTGGGAACCTTCTGCCTAACCCTGACCACTGGGAACCTTCTGCCTAACCCTGACCACACTGGGAACCTTCTGCCTAACCCTGACCACACTGGGAACCTTCTGCCTAACCCTGACCACACTGGGAACCTTCTGCCTAACCCTGACCACACTGGGAACCTTCTGCCTAACCCTGACCACACTGGGAACCTTCTGCCTAACCCTGACCACACTGGGAACCTTCTGCCTAACCCTGACCACACTGGGAACCTTCTGCCTAACCCTGACCACACTGGGAACCTTCTGCCTGGGGACCCTGACCACACTGGGAACCTTCTGCCTGACCCTGACCACACTGGGAACCTTCTGCCTGGGAACCCTGACCACACTGGGAACCTTCTGCCTAACCCTGACCACACTGGGAACCTTCTGCCTAACCCTGACCACACTGGGAACCTTCTGCCTGACCCTGACCACACTGGGAACCTTCTGCCTAACCCTGACCACACTGGGAACCTTCTGCCTAACCCTGACCACACTGGGAACCTTCTGCCTAAACCCACACTGACCACACTGGGAACCTTCTGCCTAACCCTGACCACACTGGGAACCTTCTGCCTAACCCTGACCACACTGGGAACCTTCTGCCTAACCCTGACCACACTGGGAACCTTCTGCCTGACCACACTGGTAACCTTCTGCCTAACCCTGACCACTGGGAACCTTCTGCCTAACCCTGACCACACTGGGACCTTCTGCCTAACCCTGACCACACTGGGACACTTCTGCCTAACTAACCCCTTCTGCCTGACCACTGGGAACCTTCTGCCTACCACACTGGGAACCTTCTGCCTAACCACACTGAACCTTCTGCCTAACCCTGACTACACTGGGAACCTTCTGTTTAACCCTGACTACACTGGGAACCTTCTGCCTAACCCTGACTACACTGGGGGACCTTCTGCCTAACCCTGACCACACTGGGAACCTTCTGCCTGACCCTGACCACACTGGGAACCTTCTGCCTAACCCACTGGGACCAACACTGGGAACCTTCTGCCTAACCCTGACCACACTGGACACTGGGAACCTTCTGCCTAACCCTGACCACACTGGGAACCTGCCTAACCCTGACCACACTGGGAACCTTCTGCCTGACCCTGACACACTGGGAACCTTCTGCCTGACCACACTGGGAACTTTCTGCCTAACCCTGACCACACTGGGAACCTTCTGCCTGAACCCTGACCACACTGGGAACCTTCTGCCTAACCCTGACCACACTGGGAACCTTCTGCCTAACCCTGACCACACTGGGAACCTTCTGCCTAACCCTGACCACACTGGGAACCTTCTGCCTGACCACCCTGACCACCACTGGGAACCTTCTGCCTGACCACACTGACCACACCCTTCTGCCTGACCACACTGGTAACCTTCTGCCTAACCCTGACCACACCACACTGGGAACCTTCTGCCTAACCCTGACCACACTGGGAACCTTCTGCCTGACCCTGACCACTGACCACTGGGAACCTTCTGCCTAACCCTGACCACACTGGGAACCTTCTGCCTGACCCTGACCACCACACTGGGAACCTTCTGCCTGACCCTGACCACACTGGAACCTTCTGCCTGACCACACTGGGAACCTTCTGCCTGACCACACTGGGAACCTTCTGCCTGACCCTGACCAC